>NC_137800.1:77032359-77229859 GCF_963383645.1 Muscardinus avellanarius | reverse complement strand
CGTGGTGGAGCACGCTTGTAATCCCAGCACTCGGGAGGCTGAGACAGGAGGATCGTGCAGGTTCAAAGCCAGACTCAGCTACTGAGTGAGGCTCTCGGCAACTTAGTGAGACCCTGTTACCAAATAAAGTAAGAGATAGGTCTGGGAGTATAGCCTGGGGGTAGAAAGCCCTTGGGTTCCATCCCCAGTACACACACACACACACACACACACACACACACACACACACAATTTGGATGAAGTTCCAGCACACAGCACTCCTCTTTATCACGTCTCCTGAATGCATCTCTCTGCTTGGGATTCAGGAACCTGCATTCTAAGCAGAATCATTTTGATTCAGGCGACCCACAGAACACACTTTGAGAACACACTGCCGTACAGGTATCTATGACCAAACAACCTCTGCATTATACATTGGTTTCTTTGGCAACCAGGGCATAGAAAAAAGTTTTCTTGTCTGTAGCATCCTTCCTACAACTGTTACTAGTATTCGCAAAAATAGTTTATTTAGAATGTATTGTGACTGGGAATAGCTTCTTTTACTGAAGTTCTTGCTCAGTTAACAAGAAATGTGACTCAGACAAAATAAACTGGTCTGTGACCTGAGTACTGGGGAGGCTGAGACAGAAGGATCACAGATTGCCTGGACAATTTAATGAACCCTTGTCTCAAAAAAAAAAAAAAAAAAAAAAAAGTCTGAGTGTGGCTCGGGGATAGAGCGCACCTGGGCTCAATCCCCAGGACCCTGTGTGTGTGTGTGTGCGGATATATATGTAAACTGGATGGGAAAGAAATGTCTCGTCTCAAAGGTTTGTGTGTCCTTACCTCTTTGAAACAGATTTTTATCAGATAAAACATAAAATACAGATAAAGAAAATAGACAAGCCAAATATATGGCTTAATGGATTGTTATAAGGTGAAAGCTCTTAATAATGACCATCCAGGTCCCAAAATAAAACATTCCCCACACCACTAACATCCTGTTCACCTGCCCCATCCTGAGCACAACCTCCTCCCTCCCACCCAAGTAACAATTAGCCTGACATTGATAGCCTACATTGCCTTGGTTTTCTCTAAAGTCTAATCTCCTAAATATGCATCTCCAGGAGCCACAGGTTAGTCCCTGCCGTTTACAATGTGTTGATGTGTTTTTTAAGTCTCTATTAAAGTCAGTTTCCTCATTTATCCCTTTTAGTTACCATTGATTTTTTGTTTTGTTTTGGTGGTGGTAATGGGGATGAATGCCAGGGTATATTCTACCTCTAAGCTACACTCCCAGCCCTATCTTATTTTTATTTTATTATATTATATTATATTTTAAAATAGAGACTCACTAAGTTGCTGAAAGCCTCACTAAATTGCTGAGGCTGGTCTCAATCCTGCTATCCTCCTGACTCAGCCTCCCAAGTAATGGGATTACACGTGTTTGCCAGAATGCCTGGCTTACCATGTATCTTGAAGACTGTAGTGGGTTGGACGATGCGCGCCCCCCTAAAAACTATACTCATCAAAAACTATGAATATAACCTTATATAGAAAAGAAGTCTGTGAGCTAGATGTGGTGGCACATATTTGTAATCCCAGTACTTGGGAGGCTGAGTCAGGTTTGCAGCCAGCCTCAGCTACTTAGTGAGGCCTTCTGCAACGTAATGAGACCCTGTTTCAAAATAATGAATAAAAAATAGAGCTAGGGGTATAGCTTGGAGGTAGAATGGCCCTGAGTTCAATCCCCAGTACTCAAAAAGAAGAGAGAGAGAGAGAGAGAGAGAGAGAGAGAGAGAGAAGAAAGAAGGTCTAAACAGATTAGTTAAGTAAGGATCTCAAAATGAGATCATCCAAGATTAGAGTGGGTTCTAAATCCAATGTCAAGGGCCCTTACAAAAGAAGAGAAGAGGTATTTCAGTTCTTGGGAGGCTGACACAGGAGGATCACAGGTTCGAGGCCAGCCTCAGTGACTTGGTAAGGCCCTCTGCAAATAAGTGAGACTCTGTTTCACAATAAAAAAATAAAATAGGGCTGGGGGTGTAGGTTGGAGGTAGAATGCTCTTGGGTTCAATCCCCAATGCCACAAAAAGAAAAGGAAAGGAAAGGAAAAGAAAGAAAAGAAAAAGAAAGTAGGATGGGGGGGTGTAGCTCGGAGGTAGTATGCCTCTAGTTTCAGTCCCCAGCACCAAAAGAAAAAGAGGAAAAAACACAGAGAAGACCATGTGAAAACAGAAAATAAAGTGATAACGTCGACAAACCAAAGATCACAGTGGGTTGCAGCAGCCTCCAGAAGCTAGGAGAGAGGCATGTGGTGAATTTCCCGTAAACCCTCCCAAAGGAACCGACCCCACAGACATCTTGATTTTGGAGATCTGCTCTGTAGGACTGTGAGAGGACAGTGCCCTCCTGTCTCTGCCTCTGCCTTTCCTCTCTCTCTCTCCCTCCCTCCCTCTCGCAGTACTGGGAAGTTGAACCCAGGTGCTCCCTATCTCCAAGCTCTACCCCCAGCCCTATTTTATAATTCTTTATTTTGAAACAGGGTCTCATTAAGTTGCAGAGCCCTCACTAAGTAGCTGAGGCTGGCCGTGAAGCTGTGGTCCTCCTGTCTCAGCCTCCCAAGTACTGGGATTACAAGCGTGTGCCACCATGCCCAGCTTGCCCTCTTGTTGTAAACCAACACATTTGTAGTAATTCTTTACAGCAGGCGGGCCCAAGAAACTCAAAGAACCTGGGCTATTTAACCTCACGGTCTGAATTTGGTGGATTACACACTCATGGTGCCGTTTGCCCTGTTTCTTTATGTTTCCCGCACATTTCCAGCGGGACCCATGCGCCGCTCTCCCTTTGAGGAGGCTGATCACATCTCACCTGCTCGTCCCTCCTTCTGTGATCTTAACAGCCTCAGTGCTCTTTATTCCTCTCCCCTTATAATAATTTTTTGCATTGTCTTTGTTCTCAACGATCGTCGCTGGCTCATTTTCACGTGGCGTTCATTTTCGTTGGGCTTTCGGAGTGAGATGCGTTCAGAACAGCCCATCTAACTTCACGGAGTTTCTTCCATCATTTTCAAGAGTACAGAGGACTTACTTCGTAAGATTTCCTGGTGTGCTTTCCCCACCCGCTATGTCCATCTAAATGAGACCTTACATTTCTTCTCTCACACTCCCAGCAATTTCCCCTCTGTGTGGGGCCCTCCCTGCAGAGACAGTGCAAGGGGTTAGTTTTGAGAGGGAGGCGGGCTCCCTCGGCCTCTCTCTGTTGACAACTTGGGGGTTCTACTATTCCGGGGTCCCTTAGTCACCAGCCAGTTGTCCCTTTGTCCTCACGCACAGCGCCTGACATCTCAAAGCTCCGTGGTATTGATGCTTTGCCCCCACTCGCTGTCCTCTGGGACTCAAGGCATTTTATCATCACCCAGTTTTGTTGTTACACGTTGCCTGCGGGTTTCTGGTTTTGCTGTTTTGACGTGGAGGTGAGGAGAGGCGGAGAGCAATGCTGTCTTATCACCATCTTCGGGTTTCCTTTCTGTTTCCTGTAAATCATGTATTTCGAACCTACTGTGTGGGAGTCCCCCTTGAAACCAGCTTCTCGTGGGCAGACGTCTCCAAGAGCCCTGAAGGACAGGAGTAAGGAGCTGTTTTCTCTCGGTTTCTCAGAAGCACTAGCAGAAGTGGGAGCTGAGGTCCTCAGTTCATTAGGCAATGACTGGGAGGGGAACTGGAAGAGAGGAAGCAGAGGAACGCACCCTACCTTTTCATACGCGGGAGTCTGACTGCACCTTTGTATTGTGGGTTTTAAATAGGGAACACTGTTGGCAGCATATCATAAACGGGCCTGTGGGAAGAAAATTGCTTTTTTTCTTCCAATTTGGTTTCCTTGAAGTACTCCACGTTGAGTCAGCCTCTCGCCCTTAGATTTTCCGGATCTTGTTGGTCACTTTACTTCCATTGTTGTCCCTTTAAAGAAAAAAAAAAATCTCTCTTGCTTTCTCCCTTTCTTGTCCTATCCATTCTAATTGGACCAGTCTTTTTTCCCCCTAATGGTTAAGTCTACATAACATAATATG
This sequence comes from Muscardinus avellanarius, assembly GCF_963383645.1. NCBI lineage: Eukaryota > Metazoa > Chordata > Mammalia > Rodentia > Gliridae > Muscardinus > Muscardinus avellanarius. The sequence goes on along the minus strand of NC_137800.1, from coordinate 77,225,808 downwards.
TATCATTTTATCTCTTTGTAAAAGTACAACTTGATATTTTCATAATGTTGTTGGATCACAACTGATTCATCCTTCCCAACAGAAACTCTGTATCCGTTGAATGGTAAGTCCCCATCTCTACCTCTCTCAGTTCCTCTTAACCAGTATTTTATTTTCTGCTCTATGAATTTGACTCCTCCAGGTACCTAATATAAGTAGAATCATACTATTTGTCTTGTCTTTTTTTTGAGTGTGTGTGTGTGTGTGTGTGTGTGTGTGTGGTACTGGGGGTGGAACCCAGAGGCTTTCTACCTCCGGGCTATACTCCCAGACCTATTTTATATTTTACTTGGAAACAGGGTCTCACTAAGTTGCTGAGAGCCTCACTGAGTAGCTGAGGCTGGCTTCGAACCTGTGCGATCCTCCTGTCTCAGCCTCCCAAGCGCAGGGATGACCAGCGTGCGCCACCACGCCCGGCTATTTGTCCTGTCTTTAAGGTCCGGCTTCTTTCACTTGCCCTGATGTCTTCAGGGGTCAATGTAACATATGACAAAATTCTACTCTTTTTATGGCAGGATAATATTCCACTGTATCCATGTACAGCATCTTTTTTTTTTTCATTGATCTATTGATGGACTCTTGTTTCCACCTTTTAGCTATTGTGAATAATGCTGCTAAGAACATTAGGGTATAGATGTCTATTAATCCCTGCTTTCAATTCTTTTGGATGTATATATACCTAAGAGTATAATTCTACCTAAGAGTAGAATTTCTGGGTCACTTTGTAGCCTATGTTTAACTTTTTGGAGAATTTTCTAAACAATCTTGTCCTTATCTACAATTTCAACTATATTTTATGTTGTATTGTTAAATAGAACTTTCTACAATAATGGGAATGTTCTCTAATTATGTACCATCAAATTTAGTAGCCATGTGTGGCTAAGGAGCATATGACATAAAATCTTTTTGTGTGTGCGTGGGTCTGGGGATGGAACCCAGGGGCATTCGACCTCCGAGATACACCCCCAGCCCTATTTTTTTAATTCTTTATTTTGACACCGGGTCTCACTGAGTTGCAGAGGGCCTCACTAAGTAGCTGAGGCTGTCGGTGAACCACGATCCTCCGGTCTCAGCCTCCCAAATGCTGGGATTACAAGCGTGCACCACCACGCCCGGCTATGACATAAAATCTTGAATGACCAATAAATTGAACCTTAAAGTTCTATTTGAATTTATTTAAATTCAAATTTAAATAGCCATATGCAGCATATATTTATATGCTATGATTTTTTTCTATTATTATATTTCTAGTCAAGCCATTTTTTTTCTGAGTTTGAAGTGCCTACTTCTACTGTTTCTACTAATGGTTTTGGGCCATAATTTCAAAAAGCACAATTCCAAATTTCATAACTCCATAGCTCCAGATGTTGAAATATAAAATATGAAAGTCCCTAAAGTCTTAAGTTTCCAAAGGTCAAAATCCCAACAATATAATTTTAGAAAATTTTAATTTTAAATTTTCTTTAAAAGACATTTATTTATTGTGTGTGTGTGTGTGTGTGTGTGTGTGTGTATTATTAAAGATTGAACCCAAAGGCATTATACCTCTGAGCTATACCCCCAACCCTATTTTATTTTTTGTTTTGAAACAGGTCTTGATAGTTTGCTAAGAGTCTTGCTAAGTTGCTGAGGCTGGTCTTGAACCTGGCTTCCTCTTGTCTCAGCCTCCCACGTACTGGGATTACAGGTGTGTGCCACCACACTTGGTTTATTTATATTTTTAAAAGGAGTTTTACCACCAGGCGTGGTGGCATATGCTTATAATCCCCGCGCTTGGGAGGCGGAGACAGGAGGATCACGCAGGTTCGAAGCCAGCCTTACTGGCTTAAGAGACTCTGTTTCCAAATAAAATATAAAATAGGACTGGTAGTGTAGCCCGGAGGTAGAAGGGCTTCCAGGAACCCCAGTACCACCACCAAAAAAAAAGTTTTACCTGTGAAACATAAAAACAAGACAGAATTCTTCATAGGTTTCTTTACACAATAAAATAGGTTATTATATATATAAAATAGGTTAATATATATATATATATATATATATATATATATATATATATATATATATGCAGACAGACATAAAACGCTCTGGTATACTAATAATCACACATGTATAAATCATGAGCAATTGAACTGTATTAATAAGGAAATAGATAAAAGAGAGAAATGAATAAGTATATATCCACTATAGTTAGTAATTGTGTATAACCAGCTTTATCTATTCATGTGTGTAGTACTGGGGATTGAACCCTGGGGCATTATAGCTACACCCCCAAACATTTTTATTATCTTATTTTTTTCATTTGGAAATAGGGTCCTGTGAAGTTGTTGAGTATCTCACTAAGTTTCTAAGGCTGGCCTTGACAGGCTCTTGTCTAAGCCTCGTAAGTACTAGGATTACAGGCATGCACCACCATGTCCGGCTTGCAGCCGGCTTTATAACTGAGGTCTTCTAATGTACTGTGAAGGGCAACCAGTCTTTTGACCAGATAGATCAGAAACTGCAATGAGTCAGCACTGCCCAAGCAGTTGCTCAAAAGATGAAGATATCTGAAAGTTTTGTCTTTCACAAATGCAGATGTGCCAAAAGACATCTTTAGATTTATTGAGGAAGTTTCAATATTTTAGTGTACATACTCAGTGCCAACACAGGAAGTCAATGCTGTGATAATGTCCATTTGCAGGGTCAAATTTCTGAAAAACGTATACAAAAAAAAATCATAACTCTGTAAAATTATGCAATTCTACTTCCGGCATTGGAAATGATATGAAGGCAAAATAACATGGCTAAACATAAAAACTGATGTTAACGATTTTAAACTCTGTGTGTGTGTGTGTGTGTGTGTGTGTGTGTGTGTGTACAGAAGTTAAAATAAGGAGAAAAAAGAAGAAAAATGAAAAAGAAAATTTAACATATGAAAAAAATCTATTACAGGAATAGATAGATTATGGGCAGTTGTGTGAGGTAGTTCCTAAGAACTGGTTGACTTTCCTAATTATTAACTACCTTTTTCTTTTTTCTTTTCTTTTCTTTTCTTTTTTTTTTTTTTTTTTTGGTGGTGGTACTGGGGTTGCTGGAAACCCTTCTACCCCTGGGCTACACTCCCAGACCTATTTTATACTTTTTTATTTGGAAACAGGGTCTCTTAAGCCAGTGAGGCTGGCTTCGAACCTGTGCGATCCTCCTGTCTCCGCCTCCCAAGCGCGGGGATTATAAGCGTGCACCACCACACCCGGCTTATTAACCATTTTTTGAAGTCCGTTGTCCAGATGAATCTCTACTCTTTTCTTTTAGGGCATAGCTTTATGAGTACAGCTCTTTTTGAAATCCTTCTGTAACTTGCACTACGTGAATGCGAGCACACTCTATTAATTTTCTCCATCTTCTTTCTGGGTTTGGGAACCCGTTCCGTGTGTACGTATACACAGACCACAGATTCACTCAGAACGATGCTGGGAGCAGCAGTATCGCTTCCGTGACTTCTCATCCTACTGTGCACATAATTATTTTTGAGCCAGTCAGTAACTTTTCTGGCTTCTCAAGGCAAATGCAGCTTTAATTCATTAAAATCTCCTGGAATTTCATCGGTTGGAAAGAATGCCAGTGCAGACAAAATAATGCCTTTTTTAAAACTCTATCTTTCAGCCTCGTTGTCAAATCCAGTGGGCACTCTATTCTTCTTTATTTTTCTGCCAAATGGATTGGGATAAATGAAAAAAAATCAAATTAAATAAAAACCCGAACTTTATTGGTAACACCTTGACATTCACTTTTAGAAACCCTATTACATCTAATTTCACATCTGTCATTGCGGTTTGGGGATTCAACTGAAATCCATTTTCTTCTGCAAAGTCCACTTGCAAAGTGAAATCAGTGTTGATAAAGCACCATGATTTTTCCATCCACTAATACATAAACAAGGAGATAAGTTCTAGAATTTTTAGATTCAACTGGGACATGAATTGTATATAGTTGGTAAACAAAACAAAATGAAACACTCCTTCCCCCCCAAAAAAAAAAAATCCTGTAGAAACAGTTTTTTGTTTTGTTTTGTTTTTTTGCAGTACTGGGGATGGAACCCAGGGTCATTCTACCTCCAAGCTACATCCCCAGCTCTACTTTTTATTTCATTTTGAAACAGGGTCTCACTGAGTAGCAAAGAGCCTAAGTAGCTGATGCTGTCTGTGAACTGTGGTTCTCCTGTCTCAGTCTCCTAAGTACTGGTATGATAAGCGTGCGCCACCATGCCCAGCTCAGTGGGGACAATTTTGAAAGTGTCCTCCATTGACCAAGGTGAGGCATGCATAGTCAGACTATGTTAGATTTAATGGTGAATAGAAGTCTAGCTTCTTCATGAGTTAAATTGCTAACCAAGAATAGTTCACTGTTTAATGTGTTTTGTAACCCTGGAAGAATCTCTCTATCAGCAAGTGTCTTTGGTTCAGAAGGTCGCTGAGCTTGTTGACTTTTTTTTTAATTCTCTGATGAAGGGCGTATTTTGAAGGCAAGCCTAGGAGGAGGAGCAGAAGGACACGACTAAACCATTTGGCAGAGGAGATTTCTTGTGTTTTTTAACCTGTGTATTCACATCTATGATCTTTAAAGCATTCCCTGCCTTTGTGTTTGGGGAGTGGTCATAATCTAAAAATTTTCTATGTATATATGCTGTCCATTTGGAAGTCTGGTAACTGATCATCCATTGTAATTAAACAATTGCCTATTTTCACAGCACAGATAACAACCAGAAATTCACTAACCCCTTCCTCAGAATTTGGCTTTCTATTCCATATATATACTCTTTTTGTCTATCCCATATATGTATATGATATATATGTACATATGTGTATATATACATACACACATATAATAGACTATATATCTTTCTACCTCCCAAAATAGGAATTAAAGGAATTGTGGTTCTTAGCATTTGGACTTTCAGGATTTCAACATTCAAGATTTGCCTTTTAATATTGTGATTTCTGATCTTAGGGATTTTGACCTTTCCGGATTTCAACACTCATGATTATGGCATTTGTGGGGTTGTGTCTTTTGGGATTATGGGCCAAACTTGTTGGAAAGACTGGTAGAGTTCCCACATGAACAATGGTCCTTCTTTATCTGGAAAGATCATCCTCTCCCTCTAAACAGCCAGTTTCAGGAGTGACACCGTGGAGCAGAGAGGAAAGATGGTCTTCCCACCCAAGGAGTGGTTGAATCCATTCTGTTGATGAATGGAGGCAGGGCAGGGAGCTCAAACGCTTACACCCTAGTGAGGAGCCGGGCATACAGAGTTCCAGAAGCAGAAAGATAGGAGGTGATGATATTGTGTGGAGACAAAGAGGAGAAAAGGATGCTAGAGGACCACCATCCCTCTAGTTGGTTTCATCTAGAGTTGACTTTTTTCCATCAAAGTGGTGAGAACATCGTCAGAAACAGGAAAGCGCTTAATCCGATAGATTCCCACTCCTCTGCTCTTACGTGGCGAGTGTTATCGTTTGGCTCTGAAATGTCCTCCAGAGGCACTTAGCCTTGGTCTCCAGTACAGCAGGATTGACAAGTGAACACTTCTTGGGAAGTGATTGAATCATGAAGGTTCTGATCTCGTCAGTGGGTAAACGCATCAGTGGCTGAACAGATTATTGCAGGGTGGTAAAAACTGTTGGAGGTGGAATCTGGTTGAAGGAAACAGGTCATTAGAGGTGTGCCTAGAAAGGTTATTTCTTGTTCCAGGCTCCCTGTCCCATTTCTCTCTCCTCTCGCAAGCTGCAGGGAGTGGAGCAGCTCTCCTCCATGAAGGTTATTTCTTGTTCCTGGCCCCTGTCCCCACCACCCCCCTCTCTACCCTCCTAGGCCATGGGGAGTGGAGCAGCTCTCCTCCATGAAGGTTATTTCTTGTTCCTGGCCCCTATCCCCACCACCCCCCTCTCTACCCTCCTAGGCCATGGGGAGTGGAGCAGCTCTCCTCCTGCCATGACATTCTGCCTCTCCTCAGGCCCAGAGCAAGGGAGCTGGCAGAGCGTGTCCTGAGATTCTGAGGCCAAGCACCAAAACAGACCTTTCCCTCTCTAAGATTATTTTCCCAGGTATCCTACCACAGCAGTGAGGCGCGCGCGCGCACGCACACACACACACACACACACACACACACACACACACACAGATCTAAGGGAAAAGTTTTCACTATGAGGTGTTGATTGTATAGTCATTATTTTAGTTCTGGACTACAACAGGAGATAATTTGCCTGTCACCTTTGAAAAGCCTTTTTCCCCTCTTCTCAGATTACCGAAGGGGGTTGTTCTTCACCAGAGCCTGGATCCCCTTCCTGAGGATACTGTTTCCTACTTTCTGAACTGTCTTCATAAATATTTGTCTATTGATTGATTATGTCTCCGTTGCCCATCAAATTATATCTGCCCAGGCTATGTAAACATCCTGCCCTAAGACACATTTCCTACATGTCATCCTGAATAGAAAACAGGAGACAACAGAGCAAGGAGACAGCACATGCCTCACAGACGTGCTTGTTTTATTGCGCTGCCTGGTTCAGAACCACGGGCAGAAATATGCAGAGACTAATGAACTTCAGATGAACAAGTGTTAGAATCTGTGTTTGTGAATAAATAGAAGTGGCTTTCTGCGGGGGGGGGGAAACAAGGGTGAAAGGGGGGGCGGGGACCTGAAGGAATGTGTGGAATTATTGGAAGAACATCTGGTTCAATTAAAGAAAAAACCTAAATTAAAAAAGCAAAAGCAAAAGCAAGGGACCTTTTTATGTCCTGTTTATGTTGGTGATAGTTTTTCGAGAGCTGGGACTTTGTCCTTTTCACTCCTGAGTCCCCAGCGCCAGAGCAGCACACAGTATCTGTGGAACGAACCAGGAAATGAAGCTCTATGAAAAATTCCCTGTCTACTAGAAAACCTACTAGATGTATGGTTTTGCAAAATCAAGGGGTTTTGTTTTGTTTTAGTTGTTGGGTTCTCTGTTCAAACAAGACTTGCTGAACACAGGCAAAAGGCAGAGCCACGCAGATTTGAGCCCAATGGGAAGTCCATGATGTCATTCCGTCACCTGTCACTGCCATAACCCTTCCTATGGCAGAAATTCGAGCCGGGTATGGTGGCACACGCTTGTAATCCCAGTACTTGGGAGGCTGAAACAGGAGGATCCGGGTTCATGGCCAGCCTCAGCTACTCAGTGAGGCCCTCTGCAACTTAGTGAGAACTGTTTCAAAATAAAGAATAAAAAACAGGGCTGGGGGTGTAGCTCAGAGGTAGAATGGGGGGTTCCATCCCCAGCACCACACACACACACTCACACAAAAGATTTGAATTCACTGAATCTGGGGAGAGAGCCCAGGACTCAAGGTCCTTAGGAAGCTTTGATTGCAAAGCAGATCTAGTCTTAGAAGCCACGATCCAAGAATCCACTGAGCACTGACCGGGATTCTCCATGAAAACAGAGACTATTGGTGTTGCGTCCTCCACAACTGGAGATCTACGTTCACCTTCAATGGTAGCACTACTTTTTTTTATTTATGTTATCACAACTGCATGTTTGTGATCTTTTAAGTTTCCCTTAGAACTAATTTTGGCTTATGGAGATTGTTAATAATTGTAATAGATGCTCAATGATGTCTGTTGATTTAGTCTAGCTTTCTCAGAACATTTGGGGATAGAGCAGAAAACAACTTTTTTTTTTTTTTTTTTTTTTTTTTTGTACTAGAGATGGAGCCCAAGGGCATCTTACCTCTGAGCTACACGCACAGCCCTATTTTAATTTTTAGTTTGAAACAACAGGGTCTCACTAAGTTGTGGAGGGCCTTGCTGAGTTGCTGAGGCTGGCTGTGATGCTGGGATCCTCCTATCTCAGCCTCCCAAGTACTTCCAAGAAGGCCACCACCCTCGGGCAGAAAGCAACTGCTCTGTCCTCTTTGAGACAGAGTTTGCTCCTTTAAAGTATCTCTTTTTTATTCACAGTATTCCAGTGGGTGGGAGCAGATAGGTATTATCATTTTTACTTTATAGATGGGAAAAAAGAGGACTAGAAGTATTTATTCATTTGTTTCTTGTCCAGAAAAAACAATTTAAAGCAGATCTGGAGCTGGCCTCCATGGACACGTTTACAGCAATTGGCTCTCCTTCAGAAACTAAAAGAAAGCTCTTTTCTCAGGAGAGTACATGAGATTAAGCTTTTATATAAATGTCTTTTTTAGTGGAAATTTGGCAAGGCATGATTACAAGATGACCTCCTGATTTTGTTGAGCAACAAACACAATCTTATATTTTATTTGAAATATTATAAACTTTACCATCAGTTAAATGTTATTTTATCTACTTTGGGTCCCTTGGCCCTTTTCAATATGCCATGTAGAACCTTCCTCAGTAGCAGTATTTATATAGTGAATTTCCTATTCATGTTACCAAGCTGGGTGTCTCAGGAAGATGTTAATAAACTTCCTTGTAACTAAATTCTCCCATTTTCTCCCCGGTACCTATTAAGGAACAGACCTCCTCTGAAAAGGCACAATATTTAATGTATTAGTTTACCCTCCTGTTCTCAGACTTTTCTCCATAACCTTGAAAGGGCATCAGCCCTGTGACATTCTTTAATGCTATGGGAATGAGCACATTAAGACCCAAACCATCAGAGGAGTTCTTCTGGAAGGGATCCCAGATTTGGGTCCATATATCATAAGAATGAGTTTATTTATGGACAACGATTATGTGAAAATTTCTGGAGAAATACAGCAAATTCTAATCATTGCCTTACTCTCCCAGCTCTCCTCAATCTGAGCATAATTTCCTTCAGTTTTGATCAGGATGTGTGATGCATAACTAATGGGCTTCCCACTGCCATCTGGCAGGCTCCCTGAGTTCACAGCTCACGTTACAGCAGAAGCGAGACCACACGCCGAATTTAAAGTAAAAGTGGGCTCCGGGACAGTGGTACCTGTGGAGAGTAAATTCTCCTTTAGCTAGGTGTGTTATTGCTGGTGGGGACGACAACCTTCAACAGTAAATGTCTGTAGCTTTTCAGATGGGGCCCTTTACCTGCAGGGGCACAGGTAAGTCTTAATTTTACCAAACTGCTTTGTCCCCAAAGAAATGTTTGCTCTTTTGTAGGGTGTTAAAAGTTTTCACTCATTTGAATCATTCCTTCATTGCCAGTTGTTATGATACAATTTAGTGACAGTAGGGTGATGGATTCTGAGAACATTCCTGTTCTTAAGAACATGCTCCTGTGTATTAACTAAAATTCAAGATTTTAGTTGGATAATTAGGGGGGAATATCTTAATTGATTGCTCGAGACCATCATTTTTATCATTAGGTCTTCACCTCGAAGATGGGTCACCAGAGTGCTTCTAAGTAATACTGGAACAAACGAGGATGCTGGCAGTCACAATTGCTTTCAGGGTAATTTATGCTCTTCATATTTCTTCTCTGAAATATCTTTTCTCTTAAGAAGTACTTACTGCATGCCTTTTTCACATTATCCCCTTTCCCAGGTTGGAAGTATTCTCTGCATCACAGTCACATATGTAAGTCCATAATATATTCGTTATTCTTGTAGTTACAAGTCATAGCAAGCCAACTGGAATTTGTTTAGAATTACAATCCTATTCCATTGATTTTAGAAATCTGCAGTAAAATTTTTTCACCATCACTGAAATATGATGTGTCTAACAATTGGTATCGCATCGTAGCTTAATTGCAAGTGTACTTGGTATTAAAAGACACACATAAGGCTGCATTTTTATCGTCAATTTATTTAGTTTAGTTTATTTGCGCTACTGGAGATGAAACCCAAGGGCATTCTACCTCCAAGCTACACCCTCAGCCCTATTTTTTATTTTGAAGCTGGGTCTCACTGAGTTGCAAAGGGCCTCACTAAGTAGCTGAGTCTGGCCGCGAACCCCGATCCTCCTGTCTCAGCCTCCCAAATGCTGGGATCACAAGCGTGTGTCGCCACGCCCGGCTATTTATTTTCTTTCACTGACTAATGGTTGTTAATTTTTTGTTTATTTTTTATATACTCTGGCGTATTGTAGACTCACGTCATACTAGAGCTCAGAGCGACAGTGATATACATGCACACAGCACTAGGTGAGCCTCCCTGGGCGAGTTCTCTCCCATGCAGCACCTTTCACCTTGTCTTCTTGATCACATTTGGCCCGGCACATGGAGTCATGCAAGAATTATGAAGAGACTAAATGCATAAGACAGGTCCTATGGTAGCCAGCGGGATGGAGTGGTCATGGGGGACACTTCTTAGAAGTGGTGGGATCAGTGCTAGGTGCACAATGTCATTCATGTCCTCCACTATCAGACCTCGATTATCAAGCGATCAGCTATCAGTGATGTTAAAAGCCTTTACCAGTGTCTGGTTCTACTCTTTGTTTTTTTCTTCACAGCTAGAACCACTTAATTCTATTCAATTACCACTTGTAACTCAGCCCTGCATAAACCTTAGAACAAATTACAAGAGGGCCAATTCAGAAAAAATCCAGATGTTTATAGTTCACTTTTTTTAATATGTAATTACACAGAGAGAACGAAATTTAATTGAATGCTTAGAGGGAAAAAAGGTATACACCTTTGTAGCAGAAGTTTGCCTGTTATATAGGACTTCTGGGTTGGATCTCAGAGGTTAGAAAGCTAAAGTTACACTTTTAGACTCTTCGGCAAGTAGCTTCCTCCAAAATTTGGAAGGTGGATTTGACTGTGTGAGCTGGCAGCCTTTGGGAGGCAGGTCCCGTGGTGGAGACCCCCTTTCTGCTGGGGCCGCTGTGACGGTGGCCACACTGTCTGGTGTCTGGTGTCTCAGTGGTAGCCAAGAAGCTTCCTGGTGTTATAAAGGATCCCGTGAGGTCGAGTGTTTCTCTGGGTGACAATGTTCCTAGCCAAATGGCCACCAAACATGATTCAGGGCCTTGTAGAAATCCGATAAGCTAAGCCAGGCTCAATGCTGCAGGTGTATAACTGCAGCAACTTGGGAGGCTGAGGCAGGAGGATTGCACGTTGAAGCCAGCCTGAGAAATTTACCAAGATCCTGTTTCAAAACGAATTTTTTTTTTGGTGGTACTGGGGTTCCTGGAAGCCCTTCTACCTCCGGGCTACACTCCCAGACCTATTTTTTATATTTTTGAAACAGGGTCTCTTACACCAGCGTGGCTGGCTTCGAACCTGTGCGATCCTCCTGTCTCCGCCTCCCAGGCGCAGGGATTACAAGCGTGCGCCACCACACCCGGCTGAAAACAAAATTTTAAAGAGGGCTAGAAATGTGGCACAGTGGTAGAAGGATTGTCTAGTATGCGCAAAGCCTAGGTTCAATTCCTAGTACTACAAGGGGAAAAAATTCTATGAGCGTAGATAGCAATGATAAATCCATTTCTTTTGAACCTAGCTGGAGTGGATTTTGCTATCTGCAACTCAGATCCCTGATACTCTCACTCTGTCAGCAAGAACATCAGGACTTTTTGTTAAGTCACAAAAATATGAATAATTGGATCAACTAGAGAAGTAACCCGTGGAGTCAATTTTCTGATCTTTTACTCTTGACACCCACTTTAGAGCTCATACGGTATGTCCACGTACATTATCTCATGAGAGATGGACAGAAATGCATAGGTCCCTACTATTGGTGAAGCTTTGGGGAAATAGATACACTCTTCAAAAAGCACATGGGTAAAGACAGCATAAGTCATGGATTAGTAAGTTGGATGTGCCATGACATTGGTCAAGTTATTTGACTTTTCTATGCTTCAGTTCCTACAGAGTCTAAAACACCTATATCTTAACCAGCTGTTTTAGGAAATAAATAACTCCATACAGAATGTTTGGGAAGGTGCCTCAGGTACACTAAGGGCTGAGTCAACACTGGCTATCATTATCATTTTCCTTTGCATAGGGCATACCTTGTTACCTCCTCTCTGGAAGAAATTTGGCAGTATCTATCAGAATGTCTGTACACATTGGCCCAGGAGTGGTACTTTCTATCTAACCCATAGAAATGGCCTCAATGAAATGCCCATTAGTAGGGAAATAGATTGTATCATTGTTATAGCATATGTTAGAATACTGTGTCAGCCAATAAAAAGAAGAATGGCTCTCTATCTTCTGGCATTAAAATATCACCCATATCTTATCCTTTTTTTTTTTTTTTTTTTTGGTGGTACTGGGGTTCCTGGAAGCCCTTCTACCTCCAGGCTACACTCCCAGACATATTTTATATTTTATTTTTGGAAACAGGGTCTCTTAAACCAGCGCGGCTGGCTTCAAACCTGTGCGATCCTCCTGTCTCCGCCTCCCAAGCGTGGGGATTACAAGCGTGCACCACCACGCCCAGCCATATCTTATCCTTTTATTCAACAGATATTTATGAAGGACTTGCTTTGTGCTCACTGTTGCGGGTGCTGAAAGTTTAAACGACTCCATTATGGAATAGTTTAGTAGTGGGATTCAGTGAGTGCTAAACAATAATCTGCCCATGTACAGCTGTGTACTGGTCTAAGCTTTCTTTGGCGCAGGCTGTGAAGAGCTTTCAAGCTGATTTCCTCAATTTACCCTGTGTGGATGTTGGTGTGGGCTTTCTCACGTCTCCACCTTCTGGCATACAGTGGCTCCACTTTCCATCCTGGAGTTGTTCAAATGACCAAAGCATAAAGAGGTACCACGTCTGTGAGATGACCATGGCTGTTGTGCACAGGACATCCTCTCCTGAGGGCTGCTGGACCCTCTGCGGACACTGCCCTGGCCCCTGGTGTTCTTACATTCCTTACCGTGCTGGTGCCCCTTCTAAGCCAGTTGGAATGAGTTTGGAGTAGAAGCCATTGATGTGGTCCACACACCAGCCTCCTGAAGCCAGGCAGGAAAGAGATGGTGTGGAGTGAGTCTGCCATGGATGGTAACCACCAACCCCTCAAAAAGCTCAATATCTCATAGAACTAAAGACAGGAGGAGAGAGAAATGGTGTGCTGTTGGCTTCAAAGGACTCCAGGGATGTGGGAAAGATAGATTCAAGAGAGGTAGGATTGGAGATGGGAAGACCAACACCCAGAGCTTACGGTTGGTGGTAGGAGAGAGATGTATGAAGAGGCTAGGAATGGGATAGTGAACTTGGAGAAGTTCCAGAGGCAAAAGTGTCAAGTCCCAGCATGGGACATGAAGGCTGTAGGAGAAAGGAATTGTCAAGGTCTCCAGCACAGATAATTGTTAGACAATGGTGCATCCAGCTGGGAGTTGCAGGCTAAAGAGAAGAATGAAAATTCAGTTGGGACTGTGGAACATCTGGATGAAATTATTTAGCAGGTAGTTAAAAAAAAAGGCCTAAACTTCAGAGGGGGGGGGGGTCTAGACAGGAAGAATAGATTTGAAAACCAGCATGCAGAGGGGAGGTAGTTGAAACCATGCAAGCACATGGTTAAGGATGGGGATACGTTTAGGGAATGCATTGTTCCTCCATTTTGTCTTTGTTCCAACCTCACAGAAGGTTATGTACGCACCCTGAGGTGCCTATGATGTCGCTGGTGATAGTCCCACGGGACCACCGCTGTACACGTGCGCCACCATGAACCGAGACATCCCACTGCGGCACATGACTACACTGGCTCATCAGTGACGGGCTGGAGAGTGGGAAGAGAGTGAGCTCTCCCTAAAAGCGAGGTAGTTAGGGAGAGGGTGGGAGGATCAAGAAAGGATTATTTTTTGTGGCGCCCAAATGGAATCCAGGGGCACTCGGCCTCCAAGATACACTCCCAAACCTATTTTTTGTCTTTATTTTGAAACACGGTCTCACTGATTTGCAGAGGGCCTCACCCACGAAGTAGCTGAGGCTGTCCTATCTGTGAACCGTGATCCTCCTGTCTCAGCCTCTCAAATGCTGAAATTACAAGTGTGTGCCATCACGCCTGGCTTGAATTCTTTCCTTCCTTCCTTCCTTCCTTCCTTCCTTCCTTCCTTCCTTTCTTCCTTCCTTTTTTTTGGTAAACAGTTAAAAGATTCAAGAAGCCTAATATTTGAACATTTTTTTCAGTACTGGGGATGGAACCCAGGGGTATTCTACCTCTGAAATACACCCCCAGCCCTATTTTTTATTCTTTATTTTGAAACAGTGTCTCACTGGGTTGCAGAGGGCCTCACTAAGTAGCTGAGGCTGGCCTTGAACCGTCTCAGCCTCCGGAAGGCTGGGGTTACAAATGTACGCCACCACTCCCGACTTGAACCCTTTTAACTCCTTAAAACATTACTCTCTTGGCTTCTGTGGAGTTCCCCTGCATCTTCCACTCTGTTATGCTTCCTAATTCCTTCACTGATGTGCCTTCTTCTGTCCCTAACATGTGGGCACCTAGAAACCTAGTATACCTCTGATTTTCCCATCTAGTGTTGTGCTGGCTCAACTACTAAAGGTGGACTCCAGACACCCAAGGGTGCCTCAGGAACGGTTAGTCTTCAGAGTCTCCCAAGATAAGGAGCTGTGCCAACATCATGGGGCTCCCCCCCCCTCTCTCTCTTTCTCTCTCTCTTCCTTTCCTCTTTTTCTTCCTTTTCTCCTCCTTCCCCCCCCAAGGGTGCTCTGCCAGGGAACTAGACCCCTAGCCCTTTCTGTTCCATTTTGAGACAGGTGAGTGGCCCACACTGGCCTCAAGCTTGCAATCCTCTTGCTGTAGCCTCCTGAGTGACTGGAATCTCAGGCATGTGCCACCATGCCTGGCTCCGTGATACTTTCTACCTTTGTATTTTCATAATGACATGTGCCAACAGGTGGATGTGCTACAGAGAAAGTAATAATATTAACAGGATAAAGTAATAATTATAAAGAGTAGATCATTGGAAGTCAGGTTATAATCAACTTCTCCAGTTTTTACAAGGGGTGTGTGTGTGTGTGTGTGTGTGTGTGTGTGTGTGTTGTGTTACTAGGGATTGGACTCTCAGGGGCATTCTATATTCAAGTTCCACCCCCCGGGCCCCCCCTTTTTTGGTGGTATTGGGGTTCCTGGAAGCCTTTCTACCTCCGGGCTACACTCCCAGACCTATTTTATACTTTTTTATTTTTGGAAACAGGGTCTCTTAAGCCAGCGTGGCTGGCTTCGAACCTGCGCGATCCTCCTGTCTCCGCCTCCTAAACGCGGGGATTACAAGCGAGCGCCACCACGCCCGGTTCCGGCCCTCTTTTAACAATTTTTTTTTGGCTGGGCGTGGTGGTGCACACTTGTGATCCCAGTTGCTTGGGAGGCTGAGACAAGAGGATCAAACAGGTTCAAAGCCAACCTCAGCTACTGAGTGAGGTTCTCAGCAACTTAGTGAGACCCTGTTTCAAAATAAAGTATAAAATAGGTCTGGGAGGATAGCCCGGAGGTAGAAAAGCCCCTGGGTTCCACCCCCTAGTACCACAAAAAATTTTTTGTTGTTTGTTTGGAAACAAGGTCTTGCTAGGTTGCTGAGAGTGTCACTATGTTGCTAAAGCTGGCCTCAAACTTGTGATCCTCCTGTCCCAGCCTCCCCAGTGCTGGGATTACAGGCATTTACCACACATGGCTTCTTCAAGTTTTCTACACATCCATCTGTCAAAACTTTAGAGAAAGATCAAAGACTTTAGAGATCAAAAACTTTAGAGAAAGATCAAGACAGCGGGGGCTCAACAGGGAGGAGGGTAACAATTGGGCCAAATGCTTTTGCGGTAGGCACCTCAGGCTTCCCTAAGCTTCTGAGAAGAGGGCCTTGGCTTGTCCCTCTTTCTTAAGCTTGAAGAGTTCGGTGCAAGTTAGGTACTTTCTTGAAGTTGTCAAATGCATCATGATTCACAGGTGAGAATGGGATTATTGAGGGATAATCAGCTCTAGAATAGAAGATAAGTCCAGAGAGACAGCTCTTCTGGGATCCTTGGCTAGCAGGCCCCATGCCTTTCTGAGAGCAGCATGGGGTTTACGGTTGGATTTATGATTAGTTGGTGGACTATGGAATCCCCACCGTGGAATAGTGGTTGCCAGGCGGATTCCCACCTCCAGGAATTCATTAGGACAAATGGTCCTTTGTGTCTTCTGCCCATTTAATCTCCAGTTGAGGGTGGCTCCTCTGGCTTGGGCAGAAATGGATGTCCTCAGAGCTTATGTAACTTCTGGTTGAGCGGTTCATGCTCCAGCCATGAATCCTTGTGACTCATAATTATGTCTGTGTTAAACGCTGCTGCGAGCTGTGTGTGTGCCTGTGTGGGTGTTTTATGTATGGGTGTAGTCTACAGCCTGGGAAGCTAAACCTGTTGGTGAAGGGATTTTTCATTTACCTAAAAGAAAGATCTTAACACTCAGTAGAAATCAGATTCATTTCAACGGGTCATTTACATGCAAAGTATAGCTCGTTAGCCCAAGAAAGTGTAACTGGGTGGGAGCTGCTGTCCTCTTTCCAGCTACTCTCTGGGAATGGGGAAAGGGTGGGTAGGGGGGAACTCTCAGCTTCTCCCTGGCTGGGGAGTCTGTCTATCTGGTAAACCAGGTGGGGTCTTCTGCTCCTGGAGAGAAATCTGCCATCTTTTTGAGGCTCTGGGCTCTTGGGCAAGCTTCTTACCCATCACGTGGGGTGATAGTAGCATCTATCTCTCAGGGATGAAGTGAGTTCACACCCCAAAGGAGCTGCTCATTATGCTGCTAACGTAGCCGTCCTCTGAAGGCTTTATGGAATTTGTGGAAGGGTCCTAAAAATAGAGCTGGTTTAAAAATGGAACCAAAGGAAGCCTCCTGTGGATCTTCTCCGGGTCTCCATCTTCTCCCTGTGGTGGTCTCTGCCTCGTCCTGGAGACCGTGGTAAGGGCAAATGCTTCTTTGCTGTGAGTTCGGTGTTCCCGCGCGCTGTGGGGTGTTTGTCATTATTTAAGGCTGTGTTTGGCCGCCCCCGCTCCACCCCCAGCCCCGCAGGCACCGGCGCCTCCTTGCCAGGGCTGACTCTTTTCATCTTGCTCAAGTTTGAGCAGCTCTGTCACCCCCCTCCCCCGTGCTCTGATGGAGTGTAGGTGACTTTATGACCGCCTCTCCACCTTCCCCGAGACCAGTTTGTTTTCCCCAAAGTGCTATAATTTGCCTGCTTGGTGTTTCTTGTTTTTCTGTACCCTATGTGCGTGGCAGGGGGCTTGGCTATCTATGGCTGTATACTGTTGTGTGTGTGTGTGTGTGTGTGTGTGTGTGTGTGTGTGTGTGCGCGTGCGTGTATGGTACTGGGGATGGAACCCAGGGGCATTCTACCTCTGAGCTACACCGCCAGCTCTATTTTTTATTCTTTTTTTTTTTTTTTTTTTTTTGGTGGTACTGGGGTTCCTGGAAGTCCTTCTACCTCCGGGCTACACTCCCAGACCTATTTTTTATACTTTTTTCTATTTAGAAACAGGGTCTCCTAAGCCAGCGCATGCGGCTGGCTTCGAACCTGCGCGATCCTCCTGTCTCTGCCTCCCAAGCGCGGGGATTACAAGCATGCGCCACCACGCCCGGCTATTCTTTATTTTTTGAAATAGGGTCTCACTGTGTTGCAAAGAACCTTACTAAGTGGCTGAGGCTGTCTGAAAACTGTGATCCTCCTGTCTCAGCCTCCCAAATGCTGGGATTACAAGTGTGTGCCACCATGCCCGGCTTGGCTGTACACTCTTTATTAATTTGCCAAGTAAATATTATTTTAGGGGGGTACTGGGGATTGAACCGAGAGGCATTTTACCTCCAAGCTACACCCCCAGCCCTATTTTATTTCTTTTTGATTTTTCGGTACTGAGGATGGAACACAGAGGCATTCTACCTCCGAGCTACACTCCCAGTCCTATTTTTTATTCTTTATTTTGAAACAGGGTCTCACTAAGTTGTGGAAAGCCTCACTTAATAGCCAAGCCTGGCTTTGAACTTGTGCAATCCTCCTGTTTCAACCTCCTAAGTACTGGGATTATAAGCATGCCCCACCACACCTGGCTCCCAGTTTTATTTCTTATTTGGTAACAGGATCTCATTAGGTTACTGACAGCCCTGCTAAGTTCCTGAGGCCAGGTTTGAACCTACAATCTTCCTGCCTCAGTCTCCCAAAGTACTGGGATTACAAGCATGTGGCACCACACTCAGCTCTTTGTTAGAAATCCTGAGCTCTTGAGGAAATTAAAGCAAGAATGAACAAGTGGGATAACATCAAACTAAAAAGTTTCTTCTCATCAGAGGAAACTATCAATAACCTAAAGAGGAAGACTACAGAATGGGAAAGGATCTTTACCAGCCACCATTCTGATAGGAGGCTAATATCCAGAGTATACAAAGAGCTCAAAAGACTCTACACTAGCAAAACAAAGAACCCAATCAAGAAATGGGCAAATGAAATGAATAGACACTTCACAAAAGAGATACAAAGGGCCAATAGATACATGAAAAGATGTTCTTCATCACTGGCCATCAGGGAGATGCAAATCAAAACTACACTGAGATTCCATCTAACCCCAGTCAGAGTGGCAAGCATAAAGAAATCAAACAACAACAAATGCTGGCGAGGATGTGGGGAAAGAGGAACTGTTTCACACTGTTGGTGGGAATGCAAACTAGTTCAACCACTATGGAGATCTGTGTGGAGATTCCTAAGAAAGGTGGGAATAGATCCACCATATGATCCAGCTATACCACTCCTGGGTATCTTTCCAAAGGGGTTGGATTCAGAGAAATACAGCAACATATGCATACCTATGTTCATAGCAGCACAATTTGTAATAGCCAAAATATGGAACCAACCCAGATCACCATCAACAGATGAATGGATAGCAAAACTGTGGGAAATACACACAATGGAATTCTATTCAGCCATAAAGAAGAACAAAATTATATCATTTGCAAGAAGATGGAAAGCCCTGGAGAACATTATGTTAAGTGAGATCAGCCAAGCACAGAAGGAGAAGGTACATATGTTTCCTCTAATATGCCCAAACTAGGAAACACAGAGGATACCAGTGGGACTCCAGATAATGGAGGGGAAATATCAGCAAAGTTTGAATGGAAAGATAGGAGAGGAGGAAGGCTGATCTTGATTAATGAGGGTCTACATCTGAACATGTGTAAAATTATGAATATGACATGGTTAACCTGGACAACCATTGGTGGGAGGGGGGAAGGGAAAATGGGGATGGGGGGGGGAGGGCACCAAATATAGTTTAAATGTATACTATTTATGTTCAATAAAAAAAAATTGTTAAAAGAAAAAAAAAGAAATCCTGAGCTCTGTGCTTGTTTCTGTCTCAGAGTTCATTCCTCTCAGTGTACCCCACTTCTACAAGCTTTGGCTCCCCTCTCCTGTTAAGAGGATAGCCCGAGTTCTGGGTGTGGTGGTGCACGCTTGTAATCCCCATATTTGGGAGGCAGAGACAGGAGGATCGCACAGGTTTGTGCTGGCTTAAGAGACCCTGTTTCCAAATTAAAAAAAATTATATATATATATATATATGTATATATATAATATATATGTATGTATATATATTAGGTATTAGGTCTGGGAGTGTAGCCTGGAGATAGAAGGGTTTCTAGGAACCCCAGTACCACAAAAAAAAAAAAAAAAAGGAGAGCCTGGAGAGGAGAGCTTGGGTCTGAGATGGGAGAATCCTTGGTTCAAGGCTAGCTTCAGAAGTTTAGAAAGACCCTTAGCCACTTAGTAAGACTCTGTTTCAAAATTAAAAAATAAGGCTGGGGGTGTAGCTCAGAAGTAGGATGCCTCTGGTTCAACCTCTAGTACAGAAAGGAAGGAAGGAAGGAAGGAAGGCAGGAAGGCAGGCAGGCCGGCCAGCCCATAGTTCTTGTCCATGATTTTTCAGTTGCCCGTTTTACCCCAGGGACTATTTTATTCACTGCAATCAGGAACAGAAAAGCTAAGGACAGCCACACAGATTGGCTCTTTGCAGATTGGCGTATTGATGAGAGTGTCCCGTGTTTATGGCTCATGAGCAAAGGAGATGGAGTGGGAGGTCCTGCCAAATGCTGTCCTGCTTAGATCCATGGTCTGTTGTTTTGTTTTGTTTTCCTGGACCACCTTTCTGAGCTCTATAGTATTAGGCTGCACCCTTCTCCTCATTTGATTTCAGCTGTGAATTCTTGGAGACCTTGCTTTTACTTTTTCTTCTTCTTCTTCTTTGATTTCCCCAGGAATAAGAGGAATTAGCTATGAGGCAGCATTTCTCCATATTAATCTAGAAGTTGTATTTTTTCCCTTTTACTACACACGAGACCGTCCTCTTTATGAAATAGAAGCCCTGACCTGATTAGGCTATAATTCTTTCCTAGACTGGCTTTTCTTTACACATCGCCCAGCTGTAGTTTCCCTTGAACCACCTGATCTAAGGGTAACCATCTTTATCTTCTGCTTTCAAATATCTTCCCAATAACCTAGGTAATGGTCTATTGGGGACTTGCTTCAATGCACCACACAAACTAATTTGCAAAAGCCAGCTGCTGAAACAAGTCTCCTTGGAGAGCGGTGATGGAGTGGGGCGATTATCAGCTTAGGCTTTAGAGTCAGAGTGCTTGAGTCCAATTTCTGTCTCTACCACTTCCTGGCCGGCTGTGCAACCATGAGCAAGTCATTCATTCTCCTGCACCTCTCCTTCCTCACCTGTAAAATGGGGTCATGAGAATGGTTTGACCTAACTTTTCAGGGTTCCTATGAAGTGTCACTGAGTTTCTTTACCTATCAAACTTAGAATAGTACCTGTGTCTATCTTAATCCAGTTAGGTTGCTGTAACAAATATCATGTCCTGGACAGCTTATGAACAATAGAATGTTGTCCCTCATGGAGAGTGAGCGTCCAAGACCAAGGGGCTGGCACATCTGCTGTCTGGTGCCGGCCCACTTGCTAGTTCATGGACAGTACCTTCCAGCTATGGTGGCACACAGTGGGAGGAGGAGTGGGACATCTCTCTCTCTCTCTCTCTCTCTCTCTCTCTCTCTCTCTCTCTCTCTCTCTCTTTAATTAGGGCATTTATCCTATTCACAAGGGCTCCATCCTCATGGCCTCATCGCCTCCTGAAGGCCCTACCTCCCCAAACCATCACTTTGGGGGGCAGAATTTCAATATGTGAATTTGGGGAGGATACAGAGAGCCAGACCTTTGCAGTATCACTAAACATTTACCCCTCTGAAGTGCCCGAGAGGGGATGGACCAGGCTGAATGCTAGCAGGATTTGCAGTGTTTTTCTGAATCTCTTTCTGCCATTTTTGTTCCTCTTCCTTCAGACTATCCCCTGCTCTTTTATTAGGACTAGGAGAAGTTCTCCTCTGAACCCAGGGTCTGGCAAGTGTGTGTGTGTGTGTGTGTGTGTGTGTGTGTGTGTGTGTGTGTGAGAGAGAGAGAGAGAGAGAGAGAGAGAGAGAGAGAGAGAGCGCGCTCAGTTTCATCCTCCCTTGCTGTTCACTGAACAAAAGATCTAAGAAGCTAAACCCCAGCCCCCAACTCTCAACTCATCTGCCTTTGCGTTCAACTTTGGTGCTTCCATCTTCATGGCTATTTTCTCGAAAATGCTGTCTTGGGCTACCCCAGGTGCAGAAGTTCTTCCCTGTCCAGACCTCAAGGTAGCCGTCTGCCCCTTGTCTCAGGAAGTCCTCTGCTGTACCAACTGCTGTCTCAGCTCCCCTTTCTAAGGGTCGCAGACGGTCACTCAAACTCTATGCCATATTATGTAAGGGATTTGAGCATCTGTGGGTCTCCTTATCTACAGACATCTCATGAATACTGAAGGATAACTGTATATTTTGGCTCCAATGGATACCCAACTTTTCCTCATCTCCGATGCACTCTGATGACCTACTTGACTACCTATTCCATTATTCACTTCCCTAGAGTCAAAGTCTCTTTGGACCCATCAGTAAATTTTGTATGTGTGTGTTGCTAGGGATTGAACCGAGTTTTATGCATGCTAAGCCAGCATTCTGTCCCTAAAGTACATGCCTACCCCCTTTAAAATTGTTTTTGTGGGTCTGGGGATGGAACCCAGGGGCATTCGACCTCTGAACTATACCGCCTGCCCTATTCTTTATTCTTTATTTTGAAACAGGGTCTCACTAAGTTGTAGAGGGCCTCACTAAGTAGCTGAGGCTGCCTGCAAACCGTGATCCTCTGGTCTCAGCCTCCCGACCTTTTAAATTTTAAAAGAGGGTCTTGCCAAATTGCCCAGGCTGTCCTCCAATCCTCCTGTCTTAGCCTCTGGAGTAGGTGGGATTATAGGCATGCACCATCATGCCCAGTTCCATCAGTAAATTTAACAGATCAAGATACTTTTGACTTACCATACAGTAGCTGTAGATATAATTTCCCCACACTTTACATAATATACTACTTTTTAGAACAAGATGTCAAACATTTTATCAATCAACATATTCATTAAGTAACATTTGAAATAAACTGGTGCCAAAGTTATGTGTTATTATTGAGATTATTTTCATAATAGCTTCCTGCTCTAAATTATTCCTGATGGTGCGCTAATGTTCACATTCAATTCTCCAGGACAATTTAGGACTATTTAAATAACTGAAACAATTCATATTTTGTCTTAGGTCAACCAGAATGAATGCCACTGGGCTTTTTAGCATATCACAGCTTTACCCTCTGGGTAATATACGGGCACCAGCTGTGCATCTCCTTATTTTCTGGTTTGTTTGATATTATAACTGAGGATTATGAGAGGGACAAAATAGAATTTGAGATAGAAATGGAAATGGTTTATGATGCAAACTCTGACTAATATGTTTAAAACATTTGATCCTCTTAAAGGATTTTCAAATAGGGGAAGATTTTACTTTCCATTCTAACCCAGTTTCTACTACTAAATTGTCCATAAACTCCAACAAACCAAGAAAGTGTCGCCCAGGCCAGTAGCTGACAGTGCAGTTCTTCTCAGGGAAGGGTGCATTGTGGGCAGAATTGTTGCTCTGGCATTAGCGTGGCCAAGAGATTGGATTTGGTCAACAAACTGTCAGTGGAAGTAAATGTGTATTACTTCTGGGTGAAGCTTTAAGCACCAGGTGGACATTGCTATATTCTGTTACTCTACTGGAGGGAAATGAAGCTTACTTATCCTGGTTTCCAATTGCCCAGGTTCACTGTCAACCCACCTGCAGTGGTTGACGTGTGCAAAGGTGGAGAAATACACTTAGTAAGCTTTTCACGTTTCAGGGGTGTTTGTTACAAGGGCATTACCTTGCACATCCTCACTGGTAAAGTAGGTAGCTGGTAGATGATGGATAGGCATGTGCATAGATAGATATATGGACAGATCTTGATTCAGACATACTGGTTGCTGTTGTTTAAGGGGAAGATTATATAGGCCTAGAAATCATGACTTCTGAAGTCTTGGAGTCTAATGTTCATTAATTTGTTTACTAGTCACTATCTTTGATTGCAATTCATTTGGGTCTTCCTACCTTGAATTATATTTTGATCCTGTCACTATTTTTAGAGTTTTTACAAAATATTTTTATGTTAACAATGCAAATTATAATGCAGGATATATAGCATAACTCAGTTTGTGTTAGGAAAAAGTTATACACCATTACAGAAATGTATGGAGTAATGAATACCAAAATATGAACTGTGGTAGGAATACAGGTGATTTGAATTTTCTTTCTGTATATTTGTACTTTTTATTTTTTTAAATACAAGCATATAAGCTGGGTGTGGTGGTACACGCTTGTAATCCCAGCATTTGGGAGGCTGAGACGGGAGGATTGTGGTTCGAGGACAGCCTCAGCTACTACTTAGTGAGACCCTTTGCAACTCAGTGAGACCCTGTTTCAAAATAAGGAATAAAATATAGGGCTGGGGTGTAGCTCGGAGGTAGAAAGCTCCTGAGTTCCATCCCTAGTACCACACACACACACACACACACACACACACACACCTGTAAATACAAGCATACGTCATAAACATCTTTGCTTTCTGTTCTGATCATCAGTGTCTGCTTCTTTGATCATGGCCCTGTCTTCAGTCCGTATGATTCAGAAAGTCCTGAAAACTCCTCTCTTCTCCCAGTTCCTTCTGCCCGTTTAACATACATATCTATGTGATCCTAGTGAATCACTAGTCTCCTGTAATCAGTATCTCAACACGTATTCAGGAAGTTGGGTGGTGGCTGGAGCCAAATCTGTTGGCAGTGTCAAAGGAATTCTGGTTTCTGTCTTTTTTGAGGCTTTTAGGGATTACTTTGACATTACAGTCCCTCCTCCTTCTCTTCCTCCTGTTTCTCTTGTTTCTCCTCCTTTTCCTCCTCCTCTTCCTCCCCCTTCTCCTCTTCTTCCTCTCCCTCCTCCTCCTCTTCCTTCTCTTCCCGCTCCTCCTCTTCCTCCTCTTCCTCCTCTTCCTTTCCCTCTTCCTCTTCCTTCTGTTCCTCCTCCTCCCATTCCTCCTCCTCCTTCTCTTCCCGCTCCTCTTCCTCCTCCTCCTCTTCGTTCTCTCCTCCTCTTCCTCCTCTTCCTCCTCTTCCTCCTCCTCCTCCTCTTCCTTTTGTTCCTCCTCTCCTCCTGTTCCTCCTTCTCTTCTTCCTCCTCCTCCTCTTCCTTCTGTTCCTCCTCTCCTCCTGTTCCTCCTTCTCCTCTTCTTCCTCTTCCTCCTCCTCCTCTTCCTTCTGTTCCTCCTCTCCTCCTGTTCCTCCTTCTCCTCTTCTTCCTCTTCCTCCTCCCTCTCCTCCCCTTCCTCCTCCTCTTTTCTTCTCTTACTCCTCTTCCTTCTGTTCCTCCTTTTCTTCCTCCTCCCCCTCCTCTCCTTCTCCCCCTCTTCCTCCTCCTTCTCCATTTTGGAACTGGGAATTGAACCCAGGGACATTCTACCTCTGAGTTACATGCCAGCTCTATTTTATTTTTTATTTTGAAACAGAGTCTCACTAAGTTGCTGATGCTCTTCCTACGTTGCTGAGGCTGGCCTCAAACCTGTCTCAGCCTCCCAAGTACTGATATTACAAGTGCGAGCCACTGCATCCAGTTTCTTTTTTTTTTTTTTCTTTTGTCTTTGGTTTAATTTAGCCTAAGTTGAATTTGAGGTTTGCAACGAAAGCATTTTTACAAAGAGGTCCTGGGTGTTTCCTCTGGGTAGGTAGAATTCTATTTTCTGCCTTTTGTTTTTCTGGCAGTATTTCTCCATTTGTAATTTTTTAAAATGCTAAAATAACTGTGGATTAGTTTAAAAGATTAACAAGATAAAATATTAAAAATGTATTTGTTTTTCCTCTTAGCTGTGTAGAGTTAAATCATGGAGGCTTTTTAGGCTTCTGATTCTTAAATTTTAAGGGTGGTGGTGATTATCCATGTAAGGTGATTCTCCATGTAAGAAGAGCTCCATGTAAGAATGAATAAGCTGGGCATGGTGGGGCATGCCTTTAACCCCAATATGTGAGATAAGAGACAGGAGGATGCAGGTTCAAAGACAGCCTCAGCAAGTAGTGAAATTCTTATCAGTCTAGTGAGACCTTATTTCAAAATAAAAATAAAATAGGGCTGGGGCTGTAACTCGGAAGTATACCCCCTAGCCCTCTGGGTTCAATTTCCAGTAAAACACACAGACACACACACACACGTGAATGAACAACAGATTTATAATCAGCTCCTGCTGGGCAGACTTGTGTGTGTGTGTACACCCATAGCATTGCATGATAATTAAGACTTGGGCTGACATACGTGTGAACTCTGACACACCAAAATGCGTGTGAGAGAAAGCTGTGTGAATGTGGGCATGTAACAATGAGAGTAGCGGGTTTTGTCCTCCTGTGCTAGCCCCCAAGGCTCCACCCACAGCAAGATATTGCTTCTGATTCCCAGCTCTTCCTGCATGGTAGCTTGGATTGCCCTAAGCATTTGCTATCCTTCCTGATATTTTGAGCCTATGCGTTTCGGCTTCCACTTCTTTTTATGTAATAGCTGCTCCAGGGATTGTATCCCGGTCTCATTCCTCATTCCGTAATATTTATCGACAATCACCATATGCCAAGCCATGTGCCAGGGGTCAGAGATTCAAAGCAAGTAAGACAAAATGAGGAGCCTTCAGGCTTGTAAGGATCCATGGAAAGCATGCCCAGACCCCTAAGAAAATCAGCCGAGATGACTGTGGAGTCCCCTTCCTCCCCAAACTAGAAGCCCACGCCCTCGCTCTCTATTGTCATGGGAATACAATATGGTAGGTATTCGTGCTATTCCCCACTATTTCTGACTCTCCTGCGGAACTCATGATAGAATTGGTACATCCCTCATATATTTTTTTTGTGTGTGTGTGTTGCTGGGGAATAGACCCAGGGGCATTCTACCTCTGGGCTACACCCCCAGCCCTATTTTATTTCTTAGTTTGAAACAGGGTCTCCTTAAGTTGCTAAGCACCTCGCGAAGTTGCCGAGGCTGGCCTCAAACCAGTGATTTTTTTTTTTTATCTCAGCCTCTCAAGTACTGGGATTACAAGGTAGGTGTCACCAAGCCTGGCTTGCTGTACCCACTTCTGAGATGGATTTCAATGGTAAAAAAAAGAAGAAAGAAAGAAAGAAAGAAAGAAAGAAAGAAAGAAAGAAAGAAAGAAAGGTGTGAGTACCATCAGGAATTAAGACAATGTAAGATAAAATAGCATGCTGCTCATTTTTTCACTTACTAATCTGGCAAGATATTTTAAAATGTCCTGTGTTGGCAAGGGTGGCAGAAGTGTAAATTGCTACCGTCTTTTTGCAGGCAAATATGCCAGTGTATATAAAAAATCTTAAAAATATATGTTTATTAACCGTTTCTCCCGTGATGGTAGAAATTTTAGCCAGGCTTTGCAGAATGGTGATTACATTATTGACTTGTTTGCAGCAGCTAGGATGGGCATATAAGTAAGTCCTGGCCAATGGGGCGAGCCCAGAAGTGGTGTATCGAGTCCTAAAGGGGCAAGTGTGTGGTCTCTCGTTCCCTCTTTTCTCTTCCCTCCAGCTGGAAGATGGAGCGATGGCTGGGCAAGAGCCTATCTAGTGTTGGTAGAGCTGTAAGAGAGGAAGAACCTGGATCCTTGACAACATGAGACAGAATCACCATGTCAGCTCTGACTTTATCTCATCTATAAAAAGCTCTTCCACTATTTAAGCCACGGTCATAAATATAGCCCCAAATACCCTAACTCATGTATCAGTACCCTAAAATGCACCTATGAGACAAGAATATGGTTGCCAGTGTATGTGATCTCAGCTTTCTCCTCTCTCCACAGGCAAAATAGAGTTCAACTCCACTCACTGGGTTTGTTTCTCTCCCTCATCCTCTGTGGAAGGAGCTAACTTGCCAGATGAAATTCTTTGGGCTTGTGTGATAAGAATTGAGATGAAAGAAGAAGAAAAAGAAAGATAAAAGGTACTGTGGATACAGTCGCAGAAGAATATTTTCTGAGAAATGAGGGCTGAAATGTTGTGTGGAGAAAAGTGGGTAGAGAGGAAAAGGGAAACTGGAAAAAAAAATTGCACCTGTGGATTGCACGCTTCCTCCAGGTATCTGTTCCGGGAGGGTTTCAGGCTGCTACGCTACACTGGTACTGAACAGTGGGAGCTTTATCATAGAGACAGAAAGAGGTCCTGGGCGTTTCCACTAGGTAGGTAGAATTCTATTTTCTGCCTTTTGGTTTTCTGTCAGTATTTCTCCATTTGTAATTTTTTAAAACGCTAAAATCTATCTTAAAAATTTTCTCTGAGCTCTATTCATAATTGCCCAAACCTTGAAAGAACTAAGATGCCCATCAGCAGGTGAATGGGTAAACTGTGGTACATCCAAACAGTGGAATGCTATTCGATACATTAAGTCACTAAGTGAAAGCGGCTGATCTGAAAAGCCTATGTATTTATGATTCCAACTCTATATCATTCTAGAATAAGGCAAAATGATGAAGACAGTAAGTAAAAGGATCAGTGGTTTCTAGAGATCAGGGGGAGAGTGGGATGAATAGACAGAGCACAGAGGAGCTCTGGGGATTACTCTGCATGGTACCATAATGGTGGCTTTATGTCCTGCATTTGTTCAAATTTATAAAATGTACACCACCAGGGGTGAGCCCTGACATAAACTGCAGATGGGGTTGTGAACCTGTGTCAATGTGGGTTCAATTGCAGCCAATGTACCACTGTGGTGGGACTGTTAAAAATTGGGAGGTTACACCTGTGTGGGGTTAGGGGAACCTGAGAATTCTGAGCTTTCTTCTCAAGTTTGCTATTAACCTAAAATTGTTCTAAAAAATAAAATATGTATTTTTAAAAGTCCCAAACACTTCAGTGAGTACAGTAATTGTTTTATAAAATTCATGGAGCCCTGTTAACAAAGATAGGGAGTAAACCCATCCTAGATTCTTTCTCTAGCATGGGGAGGGGTGAGGGAAAATGTGGTAAGTTCCTGCCTGAACTGTCCCCAACCCATGGTACATATATCCCATCAGCTAGAAATGACCATCAGCCTCACCCCAAACTCAGAGCCAGTTAGAGCCAGGTCAGGTAGTGTTTGCCAGTAGTACCCCATTCAGTGGTAGGGAGGATGTGGGAGTTGGGGCTATGGGCACCCCATAGATACCCATCGCAGTTCCTTTCTTTGTCTAACCAAATCTTCACCATGTGTACCCATCCACCCAACAGACTTCTTGCTCCCATTCCTGGTTTTCACTCCTAAGTGAGAGGCAGCTCAGCTGTCTGGAGACCTGACCACCTTGCCTGTAGGTAGAAAAAAAAAACACACTCTGCCCATGGATAGAACATTCTGTTGACCCCTTTGCCTCACCTCTATGAAGAGCAGTAGGTGAGGTTCAAGGTTCTGATAAGTTCAACATAGAAGAGCATAGACGTGCTTTTTGTTCATCCACACCAGTAAGAATCGGTGAAGTCTCACTCTCTGGGCCATTTTAACTACTCATGTCCTCAGAGAGGCATCCTAACATCTTCTGGGACCAAGAGAAGAGGTGTAAGGAGCAATAGCAGCCAGGATCATTCCATCCCTAGAGGATCTCTATAGTCACGTGATGGTTTGGATATGAGCTGTGCTCCGCAGGCTCATCTGTTGAAGGCCTGGTCTCCAGATCAGCACAGTTCAGTGGTGGGGCTTCTAGAAGGTGACTGGGTCTTGAGGGCACCAACCCCATTAATGGAGTGATACATCGTGGGTGAATGATCTAGGGGAAGGTGATGGAAACCATAGGAGGTGGGACCTCATTGGCTGAAATGGGTTATGGTGAGTATGCCCTGGAAAGGTTATGTGCCCTTGTCTCTCTTTTTGTTTTCCAGCCATGAAGAAACCAGCTTCGCTTCACCATACCCTTCCTCCACGATGTTCTGCTTTACTACCTGCTCATAGTCATGGAGCTGGCCAGCCACTGATGAATCCTCTGAAACCCTGAGCCAAAATATCTTTACTTTTTTCAATTGATTTTTTTCAGATATTTTGTGATCACAGCTACCAAAAAAAAAAAAAAAAGCTGATTGATACAGGTCAGTTATATTTTTAGAGACATCATAAAAAGCCTCTGCCTTATGAAGTACATCCCAGAGACTGACCTGGGGCTCACCCTAGAGGCATGGTGGCTGGGAAGGCTGAATGTGAGAAGCCATAGTTGCTATGGAAGGGGTATTTCAACTGGGCATATGGAAGGTGTTGTCAATAGTGGGCCACCAAGCCACCCAATCATATGGGTGATAGTGGCCTAGCTCTCAAGGAATAGATCCTCAGATCTTCTAGTGCATTCGGCCATTGTGATGCAGGTGCTGGAAAGAGGATGGAGGGCCTGAAGGGCAGGGCTTCAGTAAGGAGCTGCAGGGCTCACTGGGCTTGCCATCTTTTGGTTCAGGATTCCTTAGGGTGGGAAGATTTCCCAGATGGAAAGGCCATTGTCTTAGTACCAACCTGAGGACATGTATGTTATTCAAGATCCAAAGAATATAGGCTTCTAACAAGAGTGGTTATGCTGGTTTGTATAAAATACATGCATTTTCTCTTTTCCTCCATCTCTCTCTTTCTCTCTCTCTCTAAGGGACCCAAAGGCCATGTGAATAAAAAATAAATCCAAAAACCATAGTGCCCTTAAGACAAAGATCCATTGATAATCAGAGCCAAGTTGTCTCTAAGCATGACACATAGTTAGGAACAGGAAATTTGGAGGCAGGATCGACTGTATTATTTGTGGGATTCAATGCAAAATGCAAACATGAGTTCCCTGTTCCAAAGTTATTAATTTCAAGCTCGTGATAGTAGAGCATTCAATTAAATAAGTCACAGGCCCTAAACTAAAATGAATAAAAATAATTAAATAAAAAATTAAAATTCCTAAAAGGTGAAAGCTTACTTTTAAATTTTCTAAGAGAGTCTCAGAGGCTTGCAGAAGACCGAAAGGGTCTAATAACAATAATTGCCAAGGTTTTTCTCTCTCCAATTTTTAGTCTCTTTGGCTCTACTAGATATTTTCTCCCAGGCTATAAAATTTGCCCTTAGGATTCCTCTAGTACCCATTCATTTCTCCCACTTTATTCCAAGCCAAACTTCTTAGCAGACTAGGTTGCAATTGCAATCTCTGCTTTTATTCTGAAGACAGTCATCAACATTTTAGAATGGAATTTATACTTCCATAAATCCACCTAATTATTCCAGTAGGGGTCAATTGTATGAGGTAGAGGGTGCTCTAACTACAAGGAACAAATTATCTAGCATAGAGTGGCCTAAACAAACCAACCAAAGTTGACTTATTGTTTTTGTCTCGTTTCAAGAGGTCTGGAGATCGATAATGGGAGAATTGATCTGGAAAATTCACAAGATCAAAGCCCATAGCCTGTTGTATTTTTTTTTAACCACATGGTTGTAAGATGTCCCTCATTTCTACCCTGCCCAGCTCCTAGGATCAAGGATGAAAGAAGGGAGAAAAGCCGGGCGTGGTGGCGCACGCTTGTAATCCCCGCGCTTGGGAGGCAGAGACAGGAGGATCGCGCAGGTTCGAAGCCAGCCGCGCGCGCTGGCTTAGGAGACCCTGTTTCCAAATAAAAACGTAAAAATAGGTCTGGTAGTGTGGCCCAGAGGTAGAAGGGCTTCCAGGAACCCCAGTACCAAAAAAAAAAAAAAAAAAAGAAAGAAGGGAGAAAGAGTAATGCCAGCCACATCTATATTCCAGTGATTGCCGAGTAAAACCAACTACTCCAACGCTAAGTGCACAGAACTACTACTTGATTCTGCTCAGGGATGCTGTGGCACCAGAATTTATGCAGAGCACAGTGGGGATAGGTTGTCTGTGTCCTACAATATCTGGGTCTCAGCTAGGGAGACTTGAAGATTGGGGGTGGCTTGACAGCTGGGGTCTGCAGCCACCGGGAGGTGCTCCTATTCACATGTCAGGTAGTTGAGTTATCGGTTGGCTGGGGTCTCTCATTCAAAAATTCTGTACATGCACTCTTCATGTGACTGGCTTGGGCTTCCTCACAGCATGGCTGCTGGGTTCTATAATCAAGTATACCCAAAGAAAAGGTGGACAGCATTTTTATGATCTACCCTCCAGAGTCACATGGTGTCACTTTTACCTTACTCTACTGGTTAAGGCAATAATAGAGTTCACTCCAGGATCAAGAGAAGAGGAGGAAAGAGGATATCGTTCCATTTCTTAATGGAAGATGTTTTAATATCACATCATAAGATGAGCACATGGAATGGGAGAAGCTGCTCTATCTTATTGTTTGTTGTTGCTGTTGTTAGTGGGGATTGAGCCCAGGGCATTCTACCTCTGAGCTACCTTCATAGCACCTATTTTATTATTTTTTTTATTTTGAAATAGGGTCTTGCTAAGTTGCTGAGGGTCTTGGTAAGTTGCTGAGGCTGGCCTTGAACCTGTGATCCTCCTGTCTCAGGCTCCCAAGTCCTGGGATTTCGGGCATGCATCACCATGCCAGGCTTGCGGTGGCTATCTTTGATAAAGACAACCTGCCACAAGGCAGAAAACAATGTTTTCCTAGAGACTACCCAATAAACTTGGACTTCTTTCACACCGAATGCGTCCCTGTCACTTGCATGCTTAGTGGCTAGGAAAGGTAAGAAAAAGAGTCTTAGACTTTCAGGTCTATTTAGCGAATGCAGGGAAGGTCTGTCGGAGAGACAGTCAGGAACCTTGTTACTCTCCCTGGCGCAGCTGGATTCAACCACTGCCTCCTCTGGGCAGTCTGATCTCCATACATGCCTTCACAGAGCACCTATAAAATTTTATTGCATTTATTTACTTGTTCTTTCTGCTAGGTTCCGAAGCTTTTATAGACAAGGGCTGCAAATTATTTGTCTTTAGATCTCCAAGGTCTATCGTGGTGCCTGGTGTGGTAACATTTAATAAAAGACCTGTTGAATAAATAACAGGTAAGGCTCTTGAATTTTCTACATGAAATAGCTATTGGGCTTAGATGTTTTAGGGCCTAAGGTTAAAAGTAATTTTAATGGAAGACCATGAAGAAGCCCACTGTCTATACCATCAGTGGCTAAACTGTGGGCTAATCTGTAGAGAGAGAGGGACCCAGAGGTTGGGAAGGCACTTTTGAATAATAACAATCATGCCTCTTTTCCTTTACAAAAGCAGGCTTTGCCACCACCCTGAGTGTTCCTCATGACCACCTGAATGTTCAGAGGGCAGATATTATAATTCCCATTTTATAAAAGTGACAGACAAGTCAGGTGACTCGCTCAAGCGCATATGTAAAGGAAAAGCGTGGTGATCCATTTCTGAATTAACCATGCATACAGTAGACTCTAGAAGTCTGGGATGCACTCAGAGTTCTTGCTGCTTGGTTGTAGACTATGCTAATTATGGGTGCAGTTTCTGAAAATTATTGCAAAATTTGAAATGACAGGTTTATACGTACCCATATACATTATATATACTCATATATATATACACATATACATTATATATACTCATATATATATATTTATATATATACACACACATATGAATTAGAACATCCCCTACCACACACATATATACAACTTGCCCTTCTTAAATGTGAGCCCTGCATCTATTGGTTCCAGAGTATAACAAATATTTACATAGCATTTGCATTACATTAGATATTATACAGAATCCAGAGATTATTTAAAATATACAAGAGAATGTGCATAGGTTTATGTTCAAATATTAACATTACTATAATATTATAGCTTTTTTTTCAATACTGAAGATTGAATCCAGGGGCATTCTACCTCTGAGCTACACTCTCAGCCCTATTTTATTTTTTATTTTAGAACAGGGTCTTACTAAGTTGAAAGGCCTCACTAAATAGCTGGGGCTCCCCACCAACATGCAATCTTCCTGTCTCAGTCTTCCAAGTACTGGGATTATAAGCATGTTCCACCACACCTGGCTTATTATAGCATTTTTCTACTGGGACTTGAGCATCTATGAATTTGGGTTATCTGTGTGGGATTCTGGAACCAATCCTTTGTGGATAATGAGGGATGACTATTTATGCAAACGCACATACAAATCAGGTATGATTTACTTTTTTATTTGTGGAATAGTATTATGTAAAATGATATTTTAGAGAAATAGCTATGATTTTCTTTTAACATTATTTTTCTTAAATGTTAGGGTAGAGAGATGTCTATTTGAAAGCTTAGTTTCATCTAATTCCTTTTTTCTTCCTTCTGTGGTGCTGGGGATGATGGAAACCAGGGCCTCCTGCGTGCTAGGCAAGTGCTCTGCCACTGAGCCAGCCCTCATCCAATTCTTAAACACTTGGCTCAGTGCTTTGGCAGGAGCGATGAGACACAAGAATTAGTCTCTCTTGCGAAGGAGAAGCGAGAAGGAATGGCTAGGGAAGGGACACTCAGCACCACATAGTTTTTGTTTAGGTCCTGAGACTAGAAAAGTCACACATAGGAATATTGAAACTTCATGGTCAAAGGTTTCAAGGCAGCACACAGAGGAACTGCGGGAAGTAGAAATCGAGGAATAAGAATGTGGACAAGAGATTCTGCACATGAAGAAACAGAAACGACGCCCAAACAGGGCAAATGTGTCTTCAGAATTTCCTAGGAGATAATCCCTAGCCCTTGTCTTCTTGGGTACGTTCAAGCAAGGACCCAGAATGGAGGAACAAGAAGAGCAGATAGCAGAAGAGCGTGTCTGCGTTACTTACAAGAGCAGTGACTATGATGTATAATACCAAGTGAGTGTGTATTGCTTGCACTCTATTTAAAGAACAAATGCTTAGAGATATGTAGATAGAGTCATTACCATTTCAAACAAGTAATTTAGGTACTTACCTTTTCAACCTGATAATTAATGGTAAACTTTGTGTTAAGGTTGCTAACTCTTTACATTTCTTCTAGACTATCTTAGTATATTAGTATAGATGCTTTGTTAGGAGATATATGTATGAACCCGAGCTACTCCACAACTAAGGACGGCTGGAGAATAAGGCACCGGGTCTCACTAATCTTGGTGTCTAGTA
Source organism: Muscardinus avellanarius (assembly GCF_963383645.1). Lineage (NCBI taxonomy): Eukaryota > Metazoa > Chordata > Mammalia > Rodentia > Gliridae > Muscardinus > Muscardinus avellanarius. The sequence continues at coordinate 77,191,349 of NC_137800.1, read as the reverse complement.
GGGGCCCTGCACAGAGACCTGCACTTATTAGTAACTCAGTAAATTGGTTTGAATTGAATACCTCTTTGTAAGGCAGCAAAGGCAGATAACAGGAAGTAGGTTCTCGACTTTATTAGGTTCAATCAATGTGTCATAAACTTCCCAGGGAAATTCAATTATAGGTCAAGGCTTTGAAGCTAAGAGCACTGTCTAAAACATCCAGATTATTACCTATTTCTTTTAGCATTCAGAAGATTGTGACCCCCATACTCTGATGCCTACAAGGTATAAAAAAAACACTTAGTTGGGAATTTAGGACAGAGAACTCCATAGTAGTACTTTAAAAAATCTTCCCTTCTTTGACAGCTTTTTAGTAGTAATAATACCCATGAAAAAAAAGTACAAAAACTCCATCTGAAATTTCCAACTTGAGCAGATTTTTTGATATGGCACAAAAGAACATTACAAGTCCCCGAAGTCAGGCACGTCATGTGCAGAATGTCTTTAGGCGTCTGACTGATGCTTATTATAATGTTGCGTGACAACACAGATCAGGGTGAGTGAACCTTGAACTGGCTGGCAAAAGAAAAATTACTTTTAGTTTCGCGACAGTCCTGGGTAGATGACAGTGTCGGACTCCTGTCTTCTTCTGTATTCAATTACCATGATCCCTGACACCTGAATAGTAGGTCAAAGTTTTACTATCTCCTTAGCTAGAACTACCTCCTATTAGGATAGTGGAGCTCGGCTGATGATAGGTCAAACTGTCATCGCTTCCAGTTCTGCTATTTATTATCATGGCTTCCTCTCTCACCTGTGAGCAGGAACGCCAAGCTCTTCATCTCTAGCTCAGGATTCGGGTCTGAGCTCAATCCCATTCATTCATTCATGTAAAGTTTACTTGTTGAGAAGCCTCTAGGTGTTGGGGAGTCTCTGTTGTTGCTGGGGCTATAAGACATGGTCTAGTCCCTGAAGGGCGCGGAGACTATCAGAGAAGAACTATAAAAAAGGTTATTAGTTCTCTGAGGATTCAGGAAGCACCAGATAGGGATAAAGGTAGATGAAGTTTCCTATAGGACATGACCTTTATTTATTTATTTTGGTGCTAGAAGTTAAACCCAGCTGTGTGTGGTGGTGCATGCTTGTAAGCTCAACATTTGGGAGGCTGAGACAGGAGTATCGTGGTTCGCGGACAGCCTCAGCTACTTAGTGAGGCCCTTTGCAACTTAGTGAGACCCTGTTTCAAAATTGAGAATAAGCTGGGCGTAGTGGTGCATGCTTATAATCCCAGCGCTTGGGAGGCTGAGACAAGAGGATTGCGCAGATTCAAAGCCAGCCTCAGCTACTTAATGCGGCTCTCAGCAACTTAGTGAGACCCTATTTCCAAATAAAGTATAAAATAGGTCTGGGAGTATAGCCTGGAGGTAGGAAAGCCCTTGGGTTCCACCCCCCCACCACCACAAAATAATAATAATAAGAACAAAACATAAAAAATAGGGAAGGGGGTATAGCTCGGAGGTCAAATGCCCCTGGATTCCATCCCCAGACCTGCAAAAAACCCTCAACAAACAAACAAAAAACCTGATGCTTCAGTCAGGTATGATGGTGCATGCCTGTAATACCAGTACTTGGGAGGCTGAGACAGGAGGAGCACATGTTTGAGGACAGCCTCAGCAAGTAGTGAGACTCACATCAACCTGTTTAAAAAGAAAAATAAAATAGGGCTAAGGGTATAGCTTAAAGGTAGAATGCCCCTGGGTCCAATCCCTAGTACCAAAAAATAAAATAAAATAACTAGTGTTTCTGTGTTTTCCATTCCCTCGGGCCATTCAGCCACTTAAACCCTGTGGATTCTTCCTTGACCCTTCGAACTCCTCCAGCCCCATTATCATAATCCCTGGAGACTTTGTTTTCTGCCCTTAGTCATCAGGATCCCAGGCAACTGTGATTGTTAAAACTAAAGCCACCTTCTTGTCCACACCCATCCTCTCAGGGGATCACTGAGCTAGGCTCCGGGCTGGTGTCTCTGGCTGCCTGCCTGTCTGCCACCTATCACAGGTACTGGGGGATGTGTTTGCCTGGAGTCTGTCTGGTCTGATCGGGTAGCTTTAAGATGAAGAAAGCAAGAGGAGAAAAAAGTACCTCCATAAACCTGTGGAGCTGGTATGCAATAAATACGAGTGCGTATACCATGAAGAAGGGTCAGGGAGCAGGAGACACCTAGCAGGCCACCAGGAAAGCTTGCAAGGAAGCAGTAAAGATAACTCGAAGGGGCAGAGGGGACGAGGTGCCGAGGAAGGAGTGAGGTAATTGCATTCGTGCACTGTGTACTCTTGGAGCCAATTACCACAAACGTGGTGGCTCACGGCAGCAGAAATATCTTCTATCACAGTTTAGAGGGCCAGAAGTCCAAAATCATTACCACCGGGCTACAATCCTGGTGTTGACAGGGGCTGCCCTTGCTCTCCAAGCACACCCAGAGATGGAATCTGTTCCTTGCTGTTTTTGGCTTTTGGCAGTTGGTAGCTGGTATCTATATCACCCCAATATCTGAAATTCTAGTCCCGTTGCTCTCCTCTTCCTCCTCCTCCTCCTCCCCCCCTCCTCCCCTCCTTCTCCCCTTCTCCTCCCCCTCCTCCTCCTCCTCCCCCCCTCCTCCCCTCCTTCTCCCCTTCTCCTCCCCCTCCTCCTCCTCCTCCCCCCCTCCTCCTCCCCCCCTCCTTCTCTTCCTCCTCCCCTCCTCCTCCTCCTCCTCCTCCTCTTCCTCCTCCTTCTTCTTCTTCTGTGATACTGGTGATGGAACTCAGGGGCCTTCTACCTCTGGGCCACACTCCCAGACCTATATTTATATTTTTATATGGAAACAGGGTCTCACTAAGTTGCTGAGAGCCTCACTAAGTAACTGAGGCTGGCTTCGAACCTGTGCAATCCTCCTGTCTCAGTATCCCAAGTACTGGGATTACAAGTGTGCGCCAGCACGCCTGGTTTTCCCGTTGCCTTCTGCTTTTGGGATCATGAGTTCTTCTTTTACCTCGTCTTGTAAGCACGCATGTGATTCCATTTAGGATCCATCCATGTGATCCAGGCTAATCTCCCTGTGTCAAGACAGTCATTGGTGTCTAAATTTAGTCACACCTGCAAAGCCCTTTCTTGCCACATCTAGTCACATTTTACTGGTTCTGGAGATTTGTATGTGGAAATATTTGGGGGTTGGGGTAGGGAAGCATGATTCAGCTTGCCACAGTAAGAAAGTAAATTTTAGATTCTGACCCAGGCTTGGAAATTTGATTTTGTAGTTGCCTTAGAACTAGAACTGGATGTGGAGATGTGGACAGGGACTGGACATGTCTTTGCAAGGAACCAGCGTGAGGGAATACCAGGGGCAGCTGTGAAGATGCAGAGGTCTGAAGATTAAGGGAAAGATGTTTTTCAAGAAGGAGCAAGCCCCCTCGCGTGCTGCCGGCGGGCAGAGCCCGATGTCTGTGTCGTGAGCTTTTCTCTTCCAAGTTGGGCTTGTAGTAGGTATGACATAAATCATTCTATGTTTGTGAAATGAACAAAGAAATGAGGTGTCTGTATTAATCTAGTAATGAAGTAACTTTGTAGCTATGGAGGTGGAGCAGGTTCATTGATCCAGATGAGAAGGACGTCTATGCAGCACCTTAATTCACCAAACAGAAAAAGACACAAGGTGCCTTAATGGTGGCCCTGGACCTCCAATGTACCCATTGGTGAACAACAACAACAAAAAAAGAGTTAAGAGTTTCTGTTTCCCAACATACAGGTGGTTCTGTGGAGAGAAGACCTAGGAGACATTTCAACTGTGTCCTTTTGTCTGATAAGAAGAGAGAATTTCTCAACTGTGTCCTTTTGTCTAATAAGATGAGAGACAGCATTTCCCCTAAAAGATCCCAGCAGCAGGAATAAAGGAATTACCCAGTTATCATTGAAGCCACCATCCTCCCTCACCCCAGGTGAGCCGACCTATTGGTGACAGGGTGAAGGTCAGTTACCTGGGAGGTTGATAAGTCACAGTGGAGGTGGCCAGACCCTCAAGGAGCTGGGGTTCCTTGGGCAAAACCTACTCATTAGTTTTCTTAAAACAGGGCTGTCTAATAAACATATCATGAGCTACATGCAGAGCTTAAAAAATTATAGAAGTCACATTAAAAGGTAAAACAATCAAGACATATAAACACTAGTGGAATTAATTTTAACATTTTATTTGAATCAACGGTCAAACATGATCCTTGCAACATATAATTATTGTACCCAATTACTAAGGAGACACTTTATGTTTGTTTTCTTTTTGTGATATGGCTTTGAAATCTAGTGTATATTTGACTCTTGCAGTACACCGCAGCTCAGACCAGACCCATGTCAAGGGCTTGACTATGGAACTGCCCCATAGTCAAGGCTGCCACACTGTCAGAAACCTACCTGCGCAAGCCACCTCACACATACATTTCCAGTGTAGCACTGGCGTTTGAATTCAAAGCTGCCTCAGCCAGCTTTATAACCAAGGTTTATAGGGGATGTCTAGGGACCAGAAGAAGAGGTCCCATGAGAGGTTTAGGCCTCACAGAGAAGAAATCGCACTCAGTGTCCCCCTTCCTGTTTTTCTAGACCATTGTCTCCAAGACCAGATGCCTAGTTCGTGTGCCGCTCAGTACCCTCCGTGCCACAAGAGAACTGAATGCACCAACTAGATCCCAGGAAACCCTGACATCGGCAGCAAAGAGGGGGAACTAACACCAATGTGAGCTTTACCCCTTCCCAATTTTTTCCCAAGACTTTGTGGTCCTCTCTCTCCTCTTGTGCTTGCAGCTGTGCATCTGGAGAAGGCCAATGCTCAGACAAGCTGTCTGGGCAGGTTGCAGGCATTGCAGCAAATCAAGGCCTGGATGCATGAACTGTGAGTGACTGGTATGTTCCACCTCCTGCAGCACTTCCTTCTGAACACTTATGCCTGGAGAGAAGAACACAGTTGTTCCTTGGTATCCGTGGTGGTTTGGTTCCAGGACCTCTATAGATACAAAAATTCCTCAGATGCTCAAGTGCCTTAAATAAAATGGTGTAGTATTTGCCTACAACCTATGCACATCCTCCCATGTACTTTAAATCACTTGTAGATTACTTAAAATACCTAGTGCAATGTAAACACTCATATTAAATAATCACTACCCTATCATTTAGAGAATAATTATAAGAAGAAAATCTATATGTTCAGCACAGGTGTAGTTTTTTGGGAACATTTTTTTATATGTAGCTGGTTAAATCCATACACAAAAGAACCCAAGGATACGGAGGCTAGCCGTATTTAATTCAAAGAAATGAAAATACAATAGTGGAACCTGGAATAGCATTGCTCCCGAATTAAGGAGAGGTTCAATTTTAGGTGATAGGATCCACTACCTCTCAATGTAATGGGCAGATGGGCTTCCATCTTTTTTTTTTTTTTTTTGTAGTACTAGGGATTGAACCCAGGGGCATGCTACCTCCGAGATATACCCCCAGCCCTATTTTTAATTTTTATTTTGAAGCAGGGTCATGCTAGGTTGATGAGAGTCTCACTACTTGCTGAGGCTGTCCTCACACCTGTGACGCTCCTGTCTCAGTCTCCCATGTGCTGAGATTACAGGTATGTGCCACCATACGTGGCTTAGATTGGTTTCTTAAACCTCATATCTCTTCCCTTGTTCTGCAAAGGTTGTCTGGACCTGCCTGTAGGCTCAGTGTCCCTTGAGGTAGAGATGGAGACCAATTAAGTCAGCACTTCAACATTGCTTCTTCTGTTTGAGAAGTATCACCTTTACTGTTCATAGGACCAAGCCCACTCTCAGCCCTTGGCTAAGTCAGCCACCTCCAGCTTCCACCCTGGGCTCAGCCTCCTCCGTGCCTGTGGCGATCCAGATGGCCTGGCAGTGCACTGTAAGTGCCAGCCCCGTTCCCCTCCCTCCTGTGTGGTTTGAAGTTAGTCTTAATGATGGTAATAGTTCTGTTTATGGAGATCTAGGATGGTGCCAGGCACCGAGCTTGGAGCTTCAGACACATGACATCATTTACTCTTGACAACAACCTTGCCAAGTCCGTGTCGTTAGCTCCATCTTAAAGATGAGGCAACCACAACTTGGAGATGCTAATTAACTGGTCTCCAAGTCAGTAAATGGCAGAATAAAGGTGAAAACCCCAGGTTGTCTGAATCCTGAGTGTAGATCAAATTCTGCTGCCCCAGGATCCTGACTTTCACCCCTGAGACTTAGGGTTCACCCTGACCTTGATTTTTTTTTCTGAGGCCCTCAATCCTACTGGGCCTTACATATTCCTCTCCTGGGGGTGGGGGGTGGGGTAGGCAGAGTCTTGTGTTCAGCTGGCCAGACTTTCTTCTGCTTAGCTCTATGTATGACCTCTGCCTGGAGATGGGTGTGTGCGATAAGACCCTCTTTAAACTGCAAAGAACACCTGTACATCAGTTCATGATGGGGCTATTATGTATAAAGCCAGTATACATACGTGGCCCTTGTACCTTGACAGGAAGTTGCTCCGGAAGGGATAACTGTATGTTTTCATTTATTTATTTATTTATTGGTGGTACTGGGGTTCCTGGAAGCCCTTCCACCTCTGGGCTACACTCCCAGACCTATTTTACACTTTTTTTTTTTTTTTTTTGAAACAGGGTCTCTTAAGCCAGCGTGGCTGGCTTTGAACCACCACGTCCGGCCCCACTGGGCTTTTTAACTCAAAATTATTTCTCAAACTCTTGTTTTGTGACCTAGTTTTGGATTTGCTATCAAAGATTTGATGCAATTTGCGGCCCCTGCCTTCAGCCTCACTCCCGGGAATCTTCATCCTGGGTAAGACATGCCCAGTGGTCGGTCTCTTCCAACTCCTGGGATCTGCCCCAGAGGTTTTGCCTGGCTTCAGCCTGGCAGGAGAGACAGGTTGGAGCTCCTGCCTGCAGATTTGGACCCTGGCACTAGCTCACGTCAGACCCCGGCTTGTGGTTTGGACAGCTGGCTCCTCTCCTTGAGGCTGGGCCCCAAACCAAATTAATCCCTGTTGCTTGGTCACTGCCAATTTGTAGCTCACTGGTTCAGTGTTCACCCACCATTGAGGTCCCAGGATGCCCCATAACCAGATCAGCACAACATAACTGCATCGCACCCGCCCAACTTCCAGAAAGTCCCTGCGTGAGGATCAGGCCGCTCATGCCCCTGGACTCCTTTCCTCCAGGGCTGGATGCTGCCTGGGGCTCCCGCACCCCGGCACCTGCTCTCCCCCAGGGCTCTGCCCACACTGCTGTTGGTCCATCCACATATGGGCCTTACTGACACCCACGTCTGCCTGAATCACCATCAACTGCCTCACAGTGGAGTGCTGCCAGCCGGCCAGACGCCCGCCCAGGCCCAGCTCTGCCCCACACGCTCCACCTCGGAGCTCAATCACCCATCACATGTTCCACGGGGTAGTCAGCCTGGAGCCCGGCCGCGCCCTCTCTCCCTGGCTCTGATGTCCAAACTCTAAAGCATCCTGATGGGAGTGAGGATCGCCTGTGGTTCAGACCACATGGTGCCTGCCCGTGGCCCTTCTCACTGCCGGGCAAGTCACTCTGCCCCCTTCACCCAACAGGGGTTTGTGTTGATTCCTAGAAGCTCCATTTTTTACTTATTTATTTGTATATTTATTTATTTTTATTTGTGTTTGTGTGTGGTACTGGGGATGGGATACAGGCGCTTTCTACCTCTGGGCTACACTACCGGACCTATTTTATATTTTATTAGAAACAGGGTCTCACTAAGTTGCTTAGAGCCTCAGTAAGTAGCTGAGCTGGCTTCGAACCTATGTGATCCTCCTGTCTCAGCCTCCCAAGCACTGGGATTATAAGTATGCACCACCACGTCCGGCATTAGAAGCTCCATTGGTTTCAGGCTCCTTTAGGGCGATGACTGTCTTATCTTGAACTAATCTACTATCTCTCAAATCCTTATTATGTCCTTTGTCCTATGCTAGACCCTAGGGTGGGCGAGAGGATGGATGTACAACACAGAGAGAACATCATAAGTTAAAAAGATTCCATCAAGCCGGGCGTGGTGGTGCACACTTGTAATCCCAGCATTCGGGAGGCTGAGACTTGAGGATCGCGGTTCGCGGACAGCCTCAGCTACTTAGTGAGGCCCTCCGCAACTCAGTGAGACCTGGTTTCAGAATAAAGAATAGAAAATAGGGCAAGGGGTGTAGCTCAGAGGTCAAATGCCCCTGGGTTCCATCCCCAAACACACACACACACACACACACACACACACACACACACACACATTTCATTGAAGTTGGGCGTGGTGGCACATGCTTGTAATCCCAGAATTTGGGGGCTGAGACAGGAGAATTGTGGTTCGCGGACAGCCTCAGCTACTTAGTGAGGCCCTTTGCAACTCAGTGAGACCCGGTTTCAGAATAAAGAATAAAAAATAGGGCAAGGGGTGTAGCTCAGAGGTCGAATGCCTCTGGGTTCCATCCCCAACCCCCCCCCCCCCACACACACACAAATTCCATCGAAGCTGGGCATGGTGGCACATGCTTGTAATCCCAGAATTTGGGGGCTGGGACAGGAGAATTGCGTTTCGAGGATAGCCTCAGCTACTTAGTGAGGCCCTCTGGAACTCAGTGAGACCCTGCTTCAAAATAAAGAATAAGAAATAGGGCTGGGCATGTAGCTTGGAGGTAGAATGCCTCTGGATTTTATCATATATATATATATATATATATATATATATATATATATATATATTCAATCGAAAAGAGGGAGGCTGTAAGATTGACCATCCAGACTGAGAGTAAAAGGGGTCCTAAAAATAATAGTTCCTTAAGCTTCAGCATGTATAAACCAGGACTATGTTGGGAAACTGGAAAGTACGGTCATGTTTGTTATATAATGTGTAGGTTAGCTCTCCTTGGCCCAGCATGAACTTGTCTGCAAGGTCTGCCTAGTGGTGGTGGCAGGTCCAGAAACTCCATCTCCCAACACCCAACTTTTGCTATTTCTGTTGCTTTCATTCCAATCTTTGCCCTTTAGGAATTTGTAACCAAGTTAGTAAATCTACAAGGATGGGGAAAACAGGAGAAATGTATGATTAACTGCCAAGTAAAGGATACAGATAAAATGGTTTTCAAACTGTGTTCTCTGGTACCCCAGGATTCCTCAGGCTGTCAATAAAAGGATACCTATTATTTGATTCCTAGCCATGGCGGCGGTGCTAGGATGCTGCTTCAAGTCCACAGCTGACTGATCAGTGGCTTGCAGGTTGTTAGCAGTCTAATCGCAGCTGATTCTCACCTGATAGAACACCATGACACTGGTCCATTCACAGAGAAAATGCAGGTGCTGAGGAGCTCCAACCACACTCTGAGCACCAGGGATTCAACCTGTAGAGGTCCACAAAAACAGAGGTCCATGAAAACAGCCCAATTAGCGGTGATTGCAGCTACCATGTTATCTGTAAAGAAGTACAGATGCATGCTGGGTGTCCCTGCTCATTCACAGAATACACCAGACAGAAAAGGAGATGGCAGAGACACCGTGTTTGGGTTCCATCCAAGCCTTCTGACTCAGTCATCCTATGGCTACAGTGTTATCAAAGGCTGTCTAATAAGTTCTAGTTTTAGTTTCTTAGTGAGAGATTTTTTTTTGGAGGCCCCAATTTGCCTAGACTTTCAAAATGAGACTATTTGCAAAAAGTGCCAAATTCAATGCCATCCCATCTACAAAGATTTTCTATTTTAAGAAAGGTAAGCAGCTCAGCTTCCTGCTCTTCAAGGTGTGTGCCACCTCGCCATGACCCAGGAGGAAATAGAAAGAAATCTCCTCACCTCCCCCCATAAGATGGAAAATCAATTCTCTCGTTCCTTAGGTTAGCAAAAAGCTATACCGTGCACAGGCTGGAGAACCGGCCCGTCTGTCCTCATTCAAATCACACGCAGACAACTCAGTGGCTGGCTACCTTGCGCTTCCTATGGACCAATTATGCAAAATGGGCAGCACAGGGTTCAGAGTTCAAGCTATCACCGATCATGGGGGCGAATTGCCTTGAATGCTCTCATACACTGGAGAGAAATTAATAGCCATATTTATTTACCGGAATTTACTTTTTCAACTTTTGCTTTGACAAGCAAAATTTGCCTGTGATTATGGTATAGGACGTGACGTGTTGATGCATTCTTCAGCATACCATCAAACAATTGCTACTCATTGAGCAGAAAGGCGCTTTGCCTGTATCTTCCCCATTCCGCTTCACCACCACTCTCGGAAGGGGGTGTCATCAGCGCTGTTTTATGCGTGAGGAGGCACGGGCCGTGGAGTGACCTTCCGTGGTGGCAGAGCTGAGCTCCGAGTCCACGTCACTTAGAAGCCCAGGGTGCCGACTGACATGCTCTACTCCCTACCAAACGCCTCATCAGATCAATTCTTTATTGCTTATATTTAATTTGCAACAAATCCATTTGTGCTAAGGGAGAGCGTGGCTAGAAGATCCCGTGTCCTAGAAGAACTTGATGCCGAGTCAATGCTTCCCTCCCTGGAAGCTGCGCTTCATTAAGTAACACATAGCCGGATCAAAGAAGGTCTAGGAATGGGCTGCAAGTCCCTAGGAAGCATTCTGAACATTTTCGCTCATTGCTTGTTAAAGCATATGTAGAAATCAGAGGCTCCACTTTTCTGTCATGATAAGGCACTGCAAAGACCTTTGCCTGTAACACCTACTCTCTTGGGAAACTAACAGTTATTTAATACTGCTTTTAAAAGAAAGTGGTAGCCGAATACGGCGGCACATGCTTGTAATCCCAGTACTCAGGAGGCTGAGACAGGAGGATCGCAGATTTGTGGCCAGCCCCAGCTACTTAGTGAGGCCCTTTGCAACTCAGTGAGACCCTGTTTCAAAATAAAGAATAAAAAATAGGGCCGGGGGTAGAGCTTGGAGGTAGAATGCCCCTAGGTTCAATCCCCAGTCCTGAAGAAAAAAAAAAAGGTAAGTTTGTCACATTTAGTCTTACATCAGGGATGGACAGATTTGTGTCTGGTGGAAAGGAAGGGAGAGAAAAGGAGTATCAGTGGCAGAGAGTACCAAGCCTCCATGCTGGGCACCCTGACACCTTTGCAGTTTGGTTTTTGGAATACTTGGTGATCCAGTTAACAACTTGACGACCTTACAATCGATATTACAAGGACTTGAGCTCATGTCTTTTAGGTGGTAAAATAAATGCATTTCTAGTTTTAGGAGCACAACAGGAAATTGATTTATACTGAGAGGCAACTAAAGATTAGGAAAAAAATTCAGGTGTCGGGAAGAGAATTGACATGTGGGAAGAAAACAAGAAGAGGATTACAAGGAAGACAGAAAGAATAACAACATGTTAAAGGTTAATAAGCAAGGCGGGTAGGTCTTAGCTTCTAAAAATAAAGAGCCAGTGAAATTCTGCCCGCCTAATAATTAAGGGACTGGATTTGACTCCTGGCTTTATCTCCAATGTGTGTGACTTTAAGAAATGCAATTATTCTGTGACTCAATTTCTTTATCTGTAAAATGGAGCTATCGAGCCACCTACTCAACCCTCCTTGTTGTTAAGAGATCACCAAGATAAGGATTACAAAATGCTATGAAGAAATGCACTGCATAATGGATACAGGACACTCCTCTTTTAGTAAGCTGCTCTGTCTTTCATTTTCGGTTTCCTCTAAACAGAATATGCTAAAGCAATATTGTAAGACACATCTGCAGGTACTCCTCAGAGTTCCTTGTTCCAGGTGACTACTGCCATCTTCTTCTGCAAGTTCTTATTGATAATGTATGAGAAATCAAGTTTATTAGTTACTTCAAAGTTTATATATGACGCCTGCCATGAAATACCTATCTAAAGGTAGTATCCAATGTGTGTGTGTGTGTGTGTGTGTGTGTGTGTGTGTGTGTATGTGTGAGATGCTGGGGATGGAACCTAGGGACATTCTATCTCTGAGCCGCTTCCCAATACCTACTTTTTTATTCTTTATTTTGGTGGTACTGGGGTGGAACCCAGAGGCTTTCTACCTCCGGGCTATACTCCCAGACCTTTTTTTTATATTTTATTTGGAAACAGGGTCTCACTAAGTTGCTGAGAGCCTCAGTAAGTAGCTGAGGCTGGCTTCGAACCCGTGAGATCCTCCTGTCTCAGCTTCCCAAGTGTGGGGATTACAAGCGTGTGCCACCACGCCCGGCTTTTTTTTTTTTATTCTTTATTTTGAAACAGGGACTCACAAATTGCTGAGGCTGGTGGTGAACCTGTGATCCTCCTGTCTTAGCCTCCCAAGTACTATGATTACAAAAGTGTGCCACCGTGCCCAGCTGCATATGGGTTTTGAAAATAGAAAACTGGGCATTTTATCTTGTGGAGCACAAATCTAGCCTTTGTTATATGCAATGTAAATTTTAAAATAAAGGTATTGGCAGCTGGGCGTGGTGGCACACGCTTATAATCCTGGCATTTGGGAGGTTGAGACAGGAGGATTGCAGTTCGTGGATAGCCGCAGCTATTTAGTGAGGTCCTTTGCAAATCAGTGAGATCCTATTTCAAAAAAAAAAAAAAGAAAGAAAAAAAAAGACAGGGCTGGGAGTGTAGCTCAGAGGTAGAATGGCCCTGGGTTCCATCACCAGTACCAAAAAGAAAAAAAAAGGTATTGGTTAAGAAGGAAGGTAGGACAAATTAATTCATTATTGTAGGAAAAACAAAGGATTTCCAAGAATGTGTGTATACGTGTATATGTGTGAGTGTGAGTGTGAGTGTGTGTGTGTGTGTGTGTGTGTGTGTGTGTGTGTGTATTTGTATGTGGTAATGGGGATTGGTGGACCCAGGGGTATTCCACCTCTACGCTATATCCCCAGGCTTGTTTTTTTTATTTTTTAATTTGGAAACAGGGTCTTATTACATTGCTGAGGCTGTCCTTGAACCTGTGATCCTTCTGTTTCAGCATCCTATGTATTGGGATTACAGGCTTGGGCCACCAAGCCAGGCCAAGAATTTTATAATATAGGAATATTCAGCCGGGCGTGGTGGCGCACGCTTGTAATCCCCGCGCTTGGGAGTCAGAGACAGGAGGATCGCGCAGGTTCGAAGCCAGCCGCGCGCGCTGGCTTAGGAGACCCTGTTTCCAAATAAAAATATAAAAATAGGTCTGGGAGTGTAGCCCGGAGGTAGAAGGGCTTCCAGGAACCCCAATACCACCAAAAAAAAAAAAAAAAAAAAAAGGAATATTCAGTCAACTCCAACTTCCTTTGAGAGTCACAGAAGACTGCCTCTAGAAGGTTAGCTGGCTTGGCGTGGTGGCAAATGCTTGTAATCTCAGTACTTGAGCGGCTGAGACAGAAGAGTTGCAGGTTGAAGGCCAGGCTCAGCAAGCAAAAAGACGCTCAGCAACCTAGTGAGACTGTTTCAAAACAAAACAAAAAGAAGGGCTGGGGGTATAGCTTGGAGGCAGAATGCCCCTGGGTTCAGTCCCCAGTAACACACACATACATGCATGCACACACACACATACAACAGTAGCCTGAAAATGAGCGTGTCTTTTCACAGATGCTACACAGGGCTTAGCTATTGACTTGCTGGTACAATATTCCTGGATGGACTGATACGGCAGCGGGATGGAAATGTCCCACTGCAGCTATAGCTGTTTAGACACTAACTGCTGTCCTCTTGAAAGACCACTGGATTGATTTTCAGAACATCATCCAGAAGAACTGGAAAAGAGACCCTGAGCTGCATGGAGAAAGGGTGGAATGAGGATCTGAATTAAGACTGGCATTCCTTCCCATCCTGCATCCTCATGTGGCCAGGTCTTTGGCCCAACTCATGTCTCACTGAGACAGCTCAGGTCCAGCTGAAATCTGTAGGGATGGAGGAAGTAGAGATGTAAGTCCCTTCCTCTGTGTGTGTGTGTGTGTGTGTGTGTGTGTGTGTGTGCGTGCGTGTGTGAGGGGTACTAAGGGTTGACCGAGAGGGATTCTACCTCCAAACTACACCCCCAGACCCCCTTTTTTTGCCATCCTGGGGATTGACCCCAGGGGCATTCTACCTCTGAGCTACACCCCCAGCCCTATTTTTTATTTTTTATTTTGAAACAGGGTCTCACTAAGTTGCGGAGATCCTCACTAAGTAGCTGAGGCTGGCCTCTAACCCGGACCTTCCCAAATACTGGGATTACCAGCGTGCACCACCACGCCTGGCTCCCAGCCCTTTTAAATTTTTAAATGTTTTTCATTTTGTTTTGATACAAGGCCTTGCTAGGTTGCTGAGAGTCCCACAACGTTGCCGAGATTGTCCTTAAACCTGCAATCCTCCTGTGTCAGCCTCCTAAGTGCTGGGATTACAGGTGTGCACCACCAGCCTGGCTGAGGCTTCCCTTCTTAAGAGTCTAATCTGTATTGAAAGAGGATAGACTAGTCGTGATTGGGAAGTAGATGGCATGCTGTAGAATAGAGGACTTTACCCAGGTCAAGTGCAGGTTACCAGGCTCAAGGGGAAACACAGGACCCAGCCCAGCTGGGCATCATTTAACAATAACTCCAGGTGTTTGGGGCAGAGCCGGCTCCAAGTCCATATCTGTTCTGCCAGCATTTCCTTCTTCAACGATTAAGTAGAATAAAGACTTGTGAGCTCCCCCCACCCCGCATTCAGGCACTGTGTTAGGCGGAGGGATACTGCAAGAAAGTGTGTTATTTGGTAACTTACCGTCTACTCTGCCCCCGGCAACAGGATGGACCATGTGATTCGGGGCCAGCACTGGCTGTACTCGATGCCCCTTGCTAGTGACTCCTTTAAAGGCAGCGACAGCACTCAGGTTCCTCCATACCCATGTTCATAGCAGCACAGTTCGCAATAGCCAAAATATGGAACCAACCTAGGTCTCCATCAACAGATGAATGGATTGCAAAATTATGGGAAATACACACAATGGAATTCTACTCAGCAATAAAGAAGAACAAAATTGTGTCATTCGCAAGAAGATCTAAAGACTTGGAGAACATTATGTTAAATGAAATTAGCCAAGCACAGAAAGAGAAGGGACATATATGTTTTCTCTAATATGCTCAAGCTAGGGAGTATTAGGGATACCAGAGGGACCCCAGATAATGGAGGGGAAACCTCAGCAAAGCCAGAAAGGAGGGGTAGAGGAGGAAGACGGCTGAGGTTCATTAATAGAAAAGCTACACTCGGATATGTGTACCTGTGAATATGACAGCGAATCTGGACACTCAGTATTGGGAGGGAGGGAAAAGGGGAAATGATAGGGTTGGGGAGGAAGGGCACCAAGTACTGTGTGAACGTATGCCTTTGTCAACATGATCCACATTATGATGTGAGACTAGAGTGCACCAATAAAAATGAAGAATGGACCCGGGATTTAAGTGGGAAGTGTAAGGTTGGGGCACGGCCGGAAGCTAGGAGGCGGAGCTCTGCGATTCCGGGAGGGGACCAGGCCTCCCGGTCAGGAAGAGCAGGGTTCAGAGAGGACCCGGAGAGGGAGGGAGGCATTCTCCCGCCCGCCACCGGCCCCCGCGGCCACGTGGGGGCTGGAGGCCGATCCCCCACGAATAAAGCCTCTCATAACTAATTATGGATCTCGGCGTGTTTCTATGCTACTGGGGACACACACGCTCTACAATCTTATAGGAAGTACCAGTGAGGAGCCTGGAATTGCCAAGGGCCACCACATAGTACCTAAAAAAAAAAAAAATAAAAAAAAAATAAAACTCTGGGCAGCAGAACTCAAATGGAGGAAAAAATATTGGAATTTCAAAAATGATATCAGAGCCAGGCATGGTGGTGCACGCTTGTAATCCCAGCATTTGAGAAGTGAAGACCGGAGGATCTCGGTTCAGGGACAGCCTCAACCACTTAGTGAGGCCCTTTGCAACTCAGTGAGAGCCTGTTTCAAAAAATACAAGACTAAAAAATGGGACCAGGGCTGTAGCTTGGAGGTAGAATGCCTCTAGGTTCCATCCCCAGTACTGGAAAAAAAAAAAAAAAAGATGATATTGGAGCCACTAGATTCAGGCTAGATCGGCCTGGCCCTAGCCCTGAACTAGTCAGTGATGCGAGCCCCTTAGATTTCCTTTCTCCGCCTGCCCCTCCTCCGCTGAAGCCAGCATGCATTCGTTTTTATGTCTCCTGCCACCAACACTGACTTTGGATACGGAGGCTTATTGGAGGTGGCAGACGTATACATGCAGGCCGAGCCAACTGTACGGTGCAGCACGAATGCAGAGACAGCTCTGAGCTCGGGAGCGACGCTGTTGGCGCGGAGACTGGTTCTGTCCGGGGGAGTGAGTCTCCTCGGCCTGGGGAGGGTGGCAGTTGGCGACTAGCTTACACTCCTAGTGACCATAAGATATGCAACCTCTCTTCCTCACGTGCCTCGAGCTCATTAGTTCTAGGAGGATCTAGTGGTCTGGGGGAAAAAAAAATTGGCACCTTCTTTTCTTCTCCCATCTCCCCTAGTCTGTGCATTTCCCACTAACTGGTGTTTACTGCTGAAGACTGCACGGTCCTCCGTCCAAGGCTGTGCAGGTGAAAATGGCAAGAGAGGTTTTCCTCTCTTTGGAGAAGCAGTCATTGGCAAGAAGCCCCCTCCGCCACAAGACGAGGTCAGGAAAATAGAAGAGACAGAAATAGCGGAGACAAGTAGACTCCTTGCACCGTTAAGTATTTCTTAGGGCTAGATGCGCTCGTCAGAAAGATCTATTGAGAAGCACTATATTCCTGGGTGCGTATGGCTCCTGCCCTCCTGCCAGCTGGACAGCCTACATTGGAGTTCACTAGCAGGTTGTGTGGATGCTGCCGGGGCTGACTCTCAACTTGCTAGGTTTGCTGATTAAAGACCGGCCAGTCTCTCTAAAACACGACGGCTTTGGTTGCAGAGGCATGGAGAAGGCACAGCGGTGAAGTGGAAAAGCTCCAGCCTTACACGCAGATGAGATTTTGTTTTGATTTCTTACTGTATCCGATCAAGATCATTAACTTCTCAACGAGGTGTGGTGGTACATACCTGGAATCCCAGGGAGGTTGAGGTAGGAGGATCACAGGTTTGAGGCCAGCCTCCACAAATTGGTGAGACCCTGCTTCAAAATAATAATAAAAAAGGGGGCCCTAGATGTATGCTAGAAGTAGAAAGCTCCTGGATTCATTATCAGCATCACAAGAAAAGATAATTGACTTTTTTGAACACTGTTCTCATTTGCATTTTTTTTTTTTTTGGTGCTGGGGGTTGAACCCAGGGGCATTCTACTTTGAGCTATACCACCACCCCCAGTTCTATTTTATTCTTTATTTTGAAACAGGGTCTCACTAAGAAGCTGAGGCTGGCTACGAACCTGCGATCCTCCTGTCTCAGCCTCCCAAGTACTGGGATTACAAACATGCGCCACCGTGCTTGGCTTTCTCGTTTGTAAAATGAAAATAATAGTACCTTGCTCCCTGGATATCCATCAAAAAATGGATAAGTCCTTGTGCCTAGCTTGTCATAGCTGCGTTTATTATAAAATGCAAGAACAAGCCAGGCATGCTGGCGCACACTTGTAATCCCAGTATTAATCCCAGTATTTGGGAGGCTGAGATGGGTATCGTGGTTTGCAGACAGCCTTAGCTACTTAGTGAGACCCTTTACAACTCAGGGAAACCCTGTTTCAAAAAGATATAGAACAGCCGGGCATGGTGGTGCACGCTTGTAATCCCCACGCTTGAGAGGCGGAGACAGGAGGATCGTGCAGGTGAGGATCGCGCAGGTTCGAAGCCAGCCTCGCTGGCTTAAGAGACCCTGTTTCCAAATAAAAATATTAAAAGAAATAAATAGGTCTGGGAGTGTAGCCCGGAGGTAGAAGGGTTTCCAGGAACCCCAGTATCACCAAAAAAGAAAAAAAAGATATAGGTTAAAAAAAATAGGGATGGGGGTGTAGCTTGGAGGTAGAATGCTCCTAGATTCCAACTCCAGTACCAAAAAATAAAATAAAAAATAAAATAAAATGCAAGAACAAACAGAGACCGGGTATAATCAGTGTACACATTCTGTTGGACTTCTGTCTCCCTTCCCAAGTCAGGATTTTATAAATATTTAGCCAGACCTGCATTTCTCCTTCTTCAAGCTCAGCAGACCCCAGCTTACTCTCTTCTGATCCCAGAGGAGTAGAGCCCATCCATACTCGGGCTGGAGGTGCCCAGCTGGGGTCTCAGCAGGAAGGCAGGGCCTAGAAGGGTGCGGGGCTGCCGTCCAGGCTGCAGCACCGTAGCTGGCCAGCTCAGATGGCTGATTTCATCTGTTTTCACTGGCGCAATCACCTCTAGTTCTGTGATGCAGCTCAGAGACCTGTGCAAGCTCCGTGGAGGCGGGAAATGTGATCTTTCATTCGTACATAGCTCTCTGCACGGCGCCTGGACCACGCCTGGCGCACAGCAATAGAGACTTGGGTAGGGGTACTATGCAGATGGATCCAGAGCCCAACTTCCCTCCCCCATGCGCTCCCCAGGGCTCCGTTAGGATTTCTGAAAACCCAAGAGAATGGATTCTGAGTCTCCTTGCCAGATGATCAGGCGATTCCTTACCCTCATCCCCATTTGGAGATGGAGCCTCCAGAAACCCTAAGCCCGCTCTGAAGGAGCAAGTCAGAATCCTCTCTTGGTGGCTCAAAGGAGATTCGACCTGGCAGGTGACGGCCAAATTCACTCTCTGCTGATCCTTTTGCTAGAGCTGAAAAGTTTAATTTCCAGCCTGACATCCTGCTACAGTTAAATGTGCATCATTGACACTTAAGTTCTTTAGAACTGGAATTTCTCATACTGCAAAGTGACAGAGGTTTTAAGATGATGTTGCCCCTCTCTCCCACCATGCTGAGGGGCAGGAAGTCTAGGCTGGTCAGGTGGCCCCCGGTGGCACTGATAGCCAACCTCTGAGCTTGCTTTCTTCAACCTGAACACGTGTCTTCGGAAGCTAAAAACGTCACCCCTGAGTTGGGAGGGCACAGAGGAGTGCTTGCCAGCTGAGTGAACCCCTATAACAAGCATTCCTAGACATCCTGTCCGAAGCCTTCCATCCATTCCACAAGAAGATGTGGAAAGAGATCCCAGGCTTTTAAGGTGTGACAGGAGGATTGCAGGTTCATGGCCAGCCTCAGCAACTTAGGGATACCCTCCATCACAGTGAGATCCTGTTTCCAAACAAAAAACAAAACAGGGCTGGGGGTGTAGCTCAATGGAATGCCCTTGGATTCAATTCACAGTAACACACACACACACACACACACACACACACACACACACACACACTCACAGAGAAAATTATAACCTATGCATGCTTTCAAATATAGGAGTAAAGAAGAGAATGAGTGTCAGGTAGGCAATAGGCAATTTCTGCCTCATTATTGCATTACTTAAGTTGAGTAAATGAATTTAATATAATTCATGTTATAAGGTTAAGGGGACGTGTTAGCACCGCTGAAAGAGCAGACCCGAGGAGGCCAGGCTGCAAGGCCTTCACTCTATTGCTAGACTGGCCTATTTGTTTATTTTTTATTATTTTAATTGGTGCACTGTAACATCAGGATATGGATCATGTTGACGATGGCATAGATTCACACAGAACTTGGTGCCCTCCTGCTCCCCTGATTCCTCTTTCCCTCCCTCCCGCCCAATACTGAATGTCCAGGTTAGCAATGTTATATTCACTAGACTGGCCTATTTAGGCTGCCGTGGCTGCCAGCTCCTTCCTCTCCCACACCAGTCAGAAAGCTGCTGATCTTAGAATAACCAAGGTCTCCATCACTTTTTAGAAAAACCATCTCCCTGTGCCTGGCTTCCTCCTGATGTGGCTTCAAGCCTCCTCCTGTTCTGATAAAGTGAGGCTGTGAGACTTGCCTCCCCGGGAGGAAACCTATTGCCTAGGAGTCTGGGAAATGAAGTTTTTAGCTTTTGCATCTCTAATTATACAGAAATCGAGTCAGAACGAGTGTCGAGTAAATCAACCTGCGATGTTTGCTCCACTCTGTTAGCCTAGTCCTATGATTCACACACTGGCCCTTTTCTGTCACTACATATTCATTTATTTATAAACGCATGCATCCATCACTTAATGGACATTTATGGAGCGCATGCTGAGCACCAAGCACTATGTTAGATTCTGTGCATGAAAGATTAAGATGTTAAGGCCTACACTGGGAGTGAAATTTCAGAGGCCAGAGAGACGAGAGTTGTGGAAAACTGGAATATGTTGCCAAGCACACACACAATCTCTCTCTCTCTCTCTCTCTCTCTCTCTCTCTCTCTCTCTCTCTCTCTCTTTCATTTTATTTTCAGAGCTGGGGATAGAAACAAGAGTATCCTACACTCTAGGCAAGTACTCTACCCCTGAGCGGCATCCCCAGCCCGCTGGTGACCTCTTCACCTATCAACCCGTTATGTCCATGAAAGCCCGAACACTTCGCGTTGTCAGTTCTCCCTACATACCAAAAGAAGCCAGAGTCTGAACATCTGTGCAAACTCTTCGCCTTCTTAAGGCAAATGGCTTTTACTGCTACCTGGGCAGGAGAATAACCGAGGGATCCTTAAAAACAATCGATGCAAATCCTAGTCTAATCATGAGAAACATCAACTGAATCCCAATGGAGGAGAATTCCCCAAATACCCGAGTACTCCTCCTTGGGGCTATCAAGGCTTCCCATTGCCAAGTAAGAAACTGTGATGACCACAAAGAGCTGGAGGAGACAGGACGACTACATGTAATGAGCTTCCTTGGATGGAACGGAAAGCCATCAGGGAACAACTGAGGCAGTCTGAGTAAAGTATGACATTACTTAATAATAGTGCACAATATATCAGTTCTATTTTTTTTTTTTTTTTTGGTGGTACTGGGATTCCTGGAAGCCCTTCTTCCTCCGGGCTACACTCCCAGACCTATTTTTATTTTTGGAAACAGGGTCTCTTACGCCAGCACGGCTGGCTTCGAACCTGCGCGATCCTCCTGTCTCCGCCTCCCAAGCGCGGGGATGACAAGCGTGCGGCACCATGCCCGGCCAATATATCAGTTCTTTAATTGTGACAAATGTATCATAATAATGTGTGGTGTTAATAGGAGAGAAACTCAAAGGTGAGGTATTTGGAAACTCCCTGTACAATCTCTGCACTGACTCTGGAAGTCACGGCTGTTCTAAAATTAAAAAAAAAAAGTTTGAAAAATCAAACATCGGTGTGTAGGACCCTGCTAGACAGATGAAAGCGAGATCGCTGGGAGGGCGGCAGTCAGATGCTGACATTTGGGGGAAAGTTTTCCAGGTGGTTTTAATGTGCCGTGGGGGGTGGTGGTGCTGAGAATCGGTGCTTTACATTCGGCAACCAATTCATATATTTTAAAACACTGCGATGGTAAAACAAAACATCTGTGGGGCCATATGTGGCCTGTCACCACTAGTTTGGGAATTCTGCTCTGTGCTTTCAAGAAAATTATAGTATGGTTAGGGAGAAACACATGTAACCAAACACAGGGTCAAGGGCTGAAATTCGCACAGCATAGAAGTCGTCCTAGAGAGACAGTGGCATTTCTGGGGGCGGGGGAAGGTGGTGGTGGTCCGTGTAACGGAGGTTATATTTATGAAACTCCTGAATTTTCTCCATGGCTCACCTCTCTTTCTTTTTCTGCACTTTGTTAGCTATTATTGTTCCATGGAATCAGAGGTGGGGGAAGCAATCTAGTCAAAGAGGATGACAGATCAGTATTTGCTTCTCAAAGACTGGCGTTCGGCCGGGCGTGGTGGCGCACGCTTGTGATTCCAGTACTTGGGAGGCTGAGACATGAGGATCGCAAAGGCTCAAAGCCAGCCTCAGCTACTTAGTGAGGCTCTCAGCAATCTAGTGAGACCCTGTTTTCAAATAAAACATAAAAATAGGTCTGGGAGTGGAGCCTGGAGGTAGAAGGCCCCTGGTTTCCATCTCCAGTAACACACACACACACACACACACACACACACACAGACTGGTGTTTGGCCGGACGTGGTTGCGCACGCTTTTAATCCCCGTGCTTAGGAGGCAGAGACAGGAGGATCGCGCAAGTTCGAAGCCAGCCTCCCTGGCTTAAGAGACCCTGTTTCCAAATAAAAATATAAAAAATAGGTGTCTGGGAGTGTAGCCCAGAGGTAGAAGGGTTTCCAGGAACCCCAGTACAAAAAACAAACAAAAAAAAAAACAAACTAAAGCACAGTATGATTTTAAAGAGTTTATACAAACACATAGTAATTCATGAATTGAGAAGACACAATTGCAAAGAGGGTTTGGGCTCCAGGTGAATCTGGGAGTAATACAAAGAAGATATTTGCTTGGTTACATTATAGGTTTTCTTATCTGCTCTACCCCACTGGAAATTCCCAAGTTACATAATTATCATTTATTTGGTGAGCTTAAGTTCTGCCTTTCATTAGTGAAGATATTTACAAGAGATGGCTTGAGTGATATTTAACTTACGTTAGCAAATCAAGCAAGGCTAAGGTCATTTATGAGACCCGACAGGCTTTGTCTGGATAGGAGCTTGTCAGGTCTGGTATCCATTTCAACTTACTTTACCACTGTCATTTTGATTTTTTCATAATTAAGTAAGGCTGTGAAATGGTATGTGTTATTTCACTGTATTTCCTCATGCTGCTATTTTGCTCCTTTGATACCTTGACAATTGTGACTGACAGAGTTTAGATCATAAGTGCTCCCACAGGCCTGGTTATTAAACTCTTGGTTCCGAACTTGGTGTTATTTGGAAGTGATGGAACCTTTAAGGGGCGGGGCCTAATGGAAGGTCTTAGGTCATTGGGGGTGTGTCCCTGACGTTCTCACTTCTCCTCCTTGAGGTGAATGATGTTGCTCCCGCATGGACTCCGCCACAGCATGCTGCCTCGCTATAGGCCTTAAACCATGGATCATCGAGTAGACAGAACCTTCAAAACTGTGAGCCACATAAACCTTTTTTTCTCTCTAGGTTGATTATCTCAGGCATATGTTACAGTGACGAAAAACTAATGCAGTGACTAGTAACCCTCGACCTCTGAAATAACACTGTCTTATAGTTCCTAGATTTCAAGGTACTTCTTATTTGATTGTGTGATATAAGGCAATAATTGACATAAATTTTAGTATTGATATCCAACAATAATAATTTAGTAGTGTTCCCCTCCCTGTTAGCATTGTTTTGGTTATCTTTTTTTTTTTTTTGCTATTTTTCTGGAACAAATATCTATTTCTATTAAGATATATGAATCTTTATAACTGGCTTCTTCATGAAACTCTTTTATAATACTTTGTGAAAAGTGATAACATCTTTTTCCTTCTGTATTTGCTTTAATTTTATTTTAAATAATGGTGGTCAATTTTTCTAGTACTATAAATATTTATTCATATCTTATATCTTATATAAGATACAATATATATGTATATATGTGTGTATGTATGTATGTGTGTATATATACATATATATATACATATATATATGTATATATATGTGTGTGTATATATATATATATATATATATATATATATATATATATTATGCGGTATTGGGGATGGAACCCAGGGCCATTCTGCTTATGAGCTACACTCCCAGTCCTCTTTTTAAGTCTTTTTAAAATTTTTGAAACAGTCTCACTGAGTTGCAGAGGGCCTCACTAAGTAGCTGAGGCTGTCCACAAACCATGGTTCCCCCCGTCTCCGCCTCCCAAGTGCTGGGATTACAAGCGTGTGCCACCACTCCAGATCTCTTATGCTATGTCTTAAGTTAACTTAACCCCAAGACTTACATTGTCTTCTCAATTAAACAGAAGATGGAGCCAAGAATGGCATCACCTGGCCCTTCCTCTTCTCACCTCCCTGGTGCAGGCTGCTCAGCCCTTTAACAGGCAGCCTTTTCTCAGGTCTGCAGTTGGCTTCACAGACTCCAGCCTCAGCCTCTGGACTTTCAGCCTTCTTCTGGAGCGCCAGCTTAGTCTGCTGACTGTAGCCCCTCTGCGTCCTGTCCTGAGGCTGGGGTGTTCCCTGGGCACACAGAGAATCCTGCCCTTGCTGTGTGCTACCCAACCGGGCTGGAGCTTGTATAGAAAAAAAGTGTGGCCAGTTTTGGGAACATTCATCATGTTTGTGGGAGCTCCATTCACTCCGAAAACTTTAGGATGAGCGTAAACAGGATTTACAACAAAGAGAAATTTGACAGAGGTCTGTTTTTAAGCCGAACATTTGTAGTGTGTGTGTGTGTGTGTGTGTGTGTGTGTGTGTGTGTCTGGTACTGGGGATGGAACCCAGGGGCTTTCTACCTCCAGGCTATACCTCTCAGACCTATTTTATTTTTACTTGGAAACAGGGTCTCACTAAGTTGCAGAGGGCCTCACTAAGAAGCTGAGGCTGGCTTCGAACCCGTGTGATCCTCCTGTCTCAGCCTCCCAAGTTCTGGGATTGCAAGCGTGCGCCACCAGGCCCGGCTAAGCTGAACATTTCTAATGCTCTGTGCTAACAGTTGCTATCATATTAGAAAAGAGTAATTCCTAGAATTTTAATCCAGAAAATATTTGCATTTAATCAAATACTTTCTTTGTACTTGCTCATATGGTTATATGGTTTTCACAGGGTCTTGTGAATATTACAAATTGTCTTGCTTATGTTTTTTTCTCAACACTAGATTATCTACCTCGGGTTCCTGAGTTAAGCCTTACTTGGTCATCAGTGATGACTGGTTTTTAGGTGTTTGGAAAGATTTTGTTTTTCCTTCCTTCTCCATTTCTTTCTCTCTCCTTTCTCTCTTTATATCTAGACAGATAATTATAATTTTTTCATATTGCCCTTGGGCTTGGGAACAAATCCTCACTTACACAATCAGTTCTGAAACACATGCCTTTTTCAAGATTGGAAACAAGTAACACGAGATACAATTACTTGTTATTTGAAAGATCTGCAAATTCAGTAGGGCCAAATGCCTTTCTCCTGATCCTTACTTTTCCTTTCTTTTTCTATCTAATTAGCTTTTTCCCTACTGCAAAAGTCTCATAACAAATCACCTCCTGTGAGTTTTTCACTAGGGGTGGGATATTCAGGGAGCTGGTGACTGCAGATACTTTGTAAAGGAGTTCTTAGAAAACCTCCTGAGCTGTGCTTTAGGACCTGCATTGGCAAGAATGAGGTCTGCCTTTCTGCCAGCACTGTTAGCACTTGTATTTTTGAAAACTCATCCATTTTAATTTGGTTATCAAGTATTTTATCCTAGAATTAAAAATTATATTTCTCCATTTCAGTGAAATAAAAAAACACGTTGGTTTAAATTATAATAGCTTTTCTCTTGCGCTGAATATTACTAATTGGGGTTTTCTTTTATTTCAATGATTAGCACTTTAAAAGATTGTCAAAGAGCCTCCTGTATATGATTACAGTTGTTTCCCCTACTTTATTTATGCCTAGTTTATTAGTTTTATTTTTCCTACTTTCTCTTGATGACTTTCATTGTCTTAAAAAAAAAAAAAAGTAGGAAGCCGGAGTGGTAGCAGGGAAGCCGGGCGTGGTGGCACACACTTGTAATCCCAGCACTTGGGAGGCCGAGACAGGAGGATCACACAGGGTTTCTTTTTTTTTTTTTTTTTTTGGTGGTACTGGGGTCCCTTAAGCCAGCGAGGCTGGCTTCGAACCAGCACGATCCTCCTGTCTCAGCCTCCCAAGCGCGGGGATTACAAGTGTGCGCCACCACGCCCGGCATGGATCACACAGGTTTGAAGCTAGCCTCATCTACTTAGTGAGGCTCTCAGCAATTTAGTGAGACCCTGTTTCCAAATAAAGTATAAAAAAGGTCTGGGAGTATAGCCTGAAGTTAGAAAAAGTCCCTGGGTTCTACCTCCAGTGCCACAAAAAAAAAAAAAAAAGTAATTTAGAAAATTTATAAAATAAGAAAAATGATGACTCAGCTCCACAACCCAAAGATTACTATTGTTCCTTTGATATATTTATTTTTAAGTGTTTACATAATTATATGTAAGCCACGTGTAGAACTATGTATATTGTTCTGTATATATGTGCATTATATAATGTGAATTTTTTTTTGTGTGTGATACTGGGGTTCCTGGAAACCTTTCTATCACTGGGTACACTCCAAGACCTATTTTATATTTTTTTATTTGGAAACAGGGTCTCTTAAGCCAGCGAGGCTGGCTTTGAACCTGCGCCATCCTCCTATCTCCACCTCCCAAGCGTGGGGATTACAAGCATGCGCCACCACACCTGGCCATGTGCATTTTTTTTTTTTTTTTTAGTGTATATTGGGATCGTGCTGGGCATGGTGACACGTGTTTGTAATCCCAGCATTTGGGAGGCTAAGACAGGAGGATCACAGTTCGCAGAAAGCCTCATCTACTTAGTGAGGTTTTTGCAACTCAGTGAGACCATGTTTCAAAAGATAAAGAATAAAATAATAGGGCTGGAGGATGTAGGTTAGAGGTAGAATGCCCTTGGGTTCCATCTCTAGTAATGCAAAAAAACATATTGGGGTTGTGTTGTTAATTTCTTCTGTGATGCAAATGATTATTTCGGAGGTTAATTTTAAAAAGTGGTGAGGATTTAACCCAGAGCTTTGCACATGCTAAGCACATGCTTTACCACTGAGCTACACCTCTGGCCTCCAGCTTAAAATTTTAATGAATTCTGATAATTGTTCTTTATGTCAAATTCTCCTTTTATTTTTGGAATGTGGTATGTAGCATCTCTTTTTTTCATATGAAGAAATTTCTTGTGCCTTCTTTGATTAATATTTTTGGAAAAATATATTAACTGCTCTGATTCTGCCAGTTAATTCTACCTAATGTATTACACTAATCAACTGCACACTTTCTTCATTAAGTGTTGATCCTCTTGATTTGTTGTGTGGAACACTGACATTTCAAATTACACTTCTGTTTCTTCCTATTTTTTCCTTGCATAGTGTTTTGATAATGTCTGTCTCTTGTTTAGTAAAATCTTTTATTGTTATATAATGACTTTACTTGGAAATCAAATAGGAAGATAACAACTCTTATATTCAATAGGCAGGCGATGCCACACTTCCTCTGTTTACTCCAAGCATTTTTTTTTTTAAACATCAGTTTTCTGGAGCTGCTGCAACAAAGTACCACAGACCAGATAGCCTAAAGAGCAAAAATGTATTGTCTTGCAACTCTGGAGGATGGAAATCTATAACTGAGGTGTGGGCAAGGATGGCTCCTCCTGGGACCATGAGAACAGCTCCCTCCTTGCTTCATGGATGACTTTGTCTCTGTGTGTTTGCATGATCTTTCTTCTGTGTGTGCCTCTGTGCCCAGATCTTCCCCCTGACCATTTTCTTTTATAAGGATAACAGTCATATTGTAATAGGGACTTATCCTAATGACTTTTTTTTTTTTTGGTGGTACTGGGGTTCCTGGAAGCCCTTCTACTTCCGGGCTACACTCCCAGACCTATTTTTTACATTTTCATTTTTGGAAACAGGGTCTCCTAAGCCAGCGCACGCGGCTGGCTTCGAACCTGCGTGATCCTCCTGTCTCCGCCTCCCAAGCACGGGGATTACAAGCGTGCGCCACCACGCCCGGCATCCTAATGACTTTTTTAAACTTGATTGCCTCTGTAGAGACCTTCCCCTCCCCCCAAATATGGTCACATTCTGCGGTACTGGGAGTCAGGACTTCAACACATGAATGTTAAAGGGTCACGGTTTAGCTGGATATGGTGACATACGCCTCTCATCCCAGTACCTGGAGGCTGGGACACGAGGATCACAGGTTCACAGGACAGCTTCAGCAATGTAATGAGACGCTCAGCAACTTAGTGAGACCCAATCTCAAAAGAAAAAACCAAAAAGCTCTGGGGATGTAGCTTGGAGGTAGAATGTCCCTGGCTTCAATCCCTAGTATCTAAATAAATAAGCAAATGAATGGTCACAGTTTAACTCAGAGTAGCATATTTGTAATTTTACAGATAGTTAACTTGAAGGAATTTTGAGGTCTTTTTACATCCACTTAAAATAGTGAATGGGTAGATTTATTTATTTACTTATTTATTTTACTTCACAAATCCTTAATATGCTATGGTGTTCTGTGACTGTGAAATGCTTCCCACGGGAGGGCATTTTATTGCTCGGGGTTGGGCAGATGACCCAAGCAAACTGCTGGCTTTACTTTGGGTTTGCTTATCTCTTTAAATTTTGTGTATTTTTATAAAAATTCAAAAAGTTGAACATGTGGCACATGATGCTTTGGGGGATATTCAATTCTCCTGTCCCCCCAAATCTTTATTACACATTCCATATGCATTGGACCCAGAAATTGAGCTAGTCCTAGTTTTTTTGCATTTCCTTATATAATAGAGCATATTTTTAGGTATTCCTTATTTCTCCATTTATGTTTTTTTTTTAACAGTATGCTTTAAACTCTTGGTTTTCTTTTGAGATGGTAATTACTTTTTTGGGGGGGTACTGGGGATGGAACCCAGAGGCATTCTACTCCAAGCTATATTGCCAGCCCTATTTTTTATTCTTTATTTTGAAACGGTCTCACTTGAGTTGTAAAGGGCCTCACTAAGTAGTAGCTGAGGCTATCTTCGAACTGCAATCCTCCTGTCTCAGCCTCCCAAATGCTGGGATTACAAGCATGTGCCACCACACCTGGCTTGTTTTTAACTTTTTTTTTTGGTGGTACTGGGGTTCCTGGAAGCCCTTCTACTTCCGGGCTACACTCCCAGACCTATTTTATACTTTTTTATTTGGAAACAGGGTCTCTTAAGCCAGCGCGGCTGGCTTCGAACCTGCGCGATCCTCCTGTCTCCGCCTCCCAAGCGCGGGGATTACAAGCGTGCGCCACCACGCCCGGCAGGTGAATGAAATTTTAAAGCAAGAAAGTCCAGTGTGATCAATTCACATGTCTAATAGGGCTGTCTTGGCATGTGTGATATATACACATAACTGGTAATACTTTTTCTTAATAACGAGACATCTCATAATCTACGGCATCCTAGGTTTGATAATACACGACATGATGAGGTGGGGATTGTATTCAGCTGCGTATAAGAGAAACTAAAGTGATGTAGCCAAATAGAGTTTGCTGTTCTCATGTGCCATGAAGCAAGGAGACCGGCGGTTCAGGGTGGTTTAGCAGCTACGTGACGTTGATGATTCCCACTCATAACCAGGTTCCTTTGTTTTTTCTACTCTGTGATTTTTAGCCTGTAGCCTTCTTCCTCCTAGTTTCCTTATTGTAACAAGAATGGATATTGGTTTGGCAACTAGCAGTGTTCACACACAATGATCGTCCATATAGCCTAATCTGTTCTAGTTTCCTATTATCTTAAATTGGACATTTATGATTTATTTGGTACTGAGGATTGAGCCCCGGGGCATTCTACCTTTGCACTACACCTCCATCTCTTTTTGTTTTCTATTTTAAAATGGGATCTTGCTAAATTGCTGAGAATTTCACTTAGTTGGTGACGCTGGCCTCAAACTTGTGAGCCTACAGTCTCAGCCTCCCAAGTACTGGGGTTTCACCCCCAGCTCCTGTACCTTCTGAATCTATCCGTTCAACGTGTTGTTTTTCAGTTCTTATCAATGGCTGTGTTATTTAGCTGTGACTTTTGTTTCCTAACCACCCCACCAGTGCCTCATGAATTTTATTCTTCACAAATGCATGGCCGGGTGCAGTGGTGCATGCCTGTAATTCCAGCAACTGGGGAGGCTGAGGTAGGAGGATTTCAAGTTGGAGGCCAGCCTGGGCAGCTTAGGGAGAGCCTGTCTCAAAATTAAAATTAAAAATAGCTGTGTATGTAGCTCAGTAGTAGTGCATTTCTGGGCCCATCCCTATATTGCAAAATAACAACAACAAAAAACAACCCAACAAAAACCAAATGCATGGATATTTTTTTCATAGTGCTTACAAGTTTACTTAGGTCTTTCTGTGTCGCTGGATGTTCATATTGTACATTTTCTTCTTTCCTTTCCAACGACCTAGTTAATGCTAGATGACTTCGTCTTGCTTTGAAATCTTTGGGGAGTAACGCCAATTCTACCATTGTGCATAATTCACTGTGATTTTCTCTCCCTTTCTGTTTTCTAATTATTTTTATTTGATTCCTGTGGGAAAGGGATTTAAAATTTTTTAGGGTTTTGGAATCTCATCTTTGCTGTCTCTCTTTCTCTCTCTCTGCCAGAAATTACAAGTCTTTAAAAGAGATTTTTTTTTTCAGAAGGAAATGACTTGTACTAATATTCATAGGATCCATCTGGAAATCTGACATGGCATAATTGTGGAAAAACTTTCAGTAGTCTAGAGAAAGACGGAAATATTAATGCCCTAATGCGTGTGCGCTCTCTCTCTCTCTCTCTCTCTCTCTCTCTCTCTCTCTCTCTCTCTCTCTCTCTCTCTCTCTCTCCTTAGTTGAAAAGCTGGAGTTTTATCATTTCTTGATCATCAGCTAAATCAGGGATTAGCAAATTATGCCACAAACAAAATCTGATTCCCAGGTTTACAAGTAGAATTTTACTGGGGTCAAACTGATTTGTTTAAATATTGCCTAAGGTCGCTTCCATGCAACAGGGACCAAGGTGAGTAGTCGTGACAGAGACCATGTGGTCTACAAAGCCTAGGATATTTGCTATCTTACCTTTTAAGGAGAAGTTTGCTGATTCCTGTACTGGGGTCTCACTGAATTCTATAGCAGCTCAGGGGTGATGTATTTGTCCAAAGCCTTCTACCTACCAAGCTATGCCAGGGTCTGGTCCCAAGCCCCAGGCTCCGTATCACTCTCTGTGCTTTGCCTTTTATATATGCAATGGCATTTAACCTCACTCCAATTTTCTCATTCCTCTTTTGCATACAAGGAAACTGAGGCTTGGTAACCTGTCCAAAGACATATGGACGGTGAGTAGCAGAGTGGGGATTTGAACCAATGCCATTCTAAAGGCATGTCTCCACTTTGTCATTGAGTATATAAGATTTGATGAAGAGCCTTTCCCTGTGTGTGTGTGTGTGTGTGTGTGTGTGTGTGTGTGTGCGCGCGTGTGGTGCTAGGGATTGAGCCCCGGAGCACTCTACCTCCATGCTACACCCCCAGCCCTATTTAATTTTTTATTTGTTTTTATTTGTTTGTTTCTTCTAGGGCTTAGCATCCATTAACTTAATTATTTGCCATTCTTTAGAATCTATAGTTTACGTTAAATGGGAAGAATGGTAATTTTCTCTCTCTCTCTCTCTCTCTCTCTCTCTCTTTTTTTTTTTTTTTGCTCAGCTAATAGAATGGCTGGAATTATACAGAAAAATTAGGTCATTATATTTTCTTGAATATTTATTCAATTTTCAATTTAAGCCTTCAATTTCCCTTTTTTCTTCTTTTATATGGCATTGTGGATATTGAACCTGGGATTGAACCCTAGACCATATTTTATTTTTTATTTGGAAATAGAGTTTTACTAAGTTGCTAAACCATTGATCCTTCTATTTCAGTCTCCCAAGTACTGGAATTACAGCCATGAATCACTATGTATAGCTCGATTTTCCTTTTCAAATGAAAATATCATATCTTGTAGCTAGGGATTCGAGGACCTAGTCATTCTTGCTTGAGTAATATAGTTCTCCTCTGCTGCGGATTTCTTCTCTGCAGTTAGGGACTAGAAATTGGGAGCTGAGACCTAAGAAAATAAAGCACTGTTTTAGAAGAAATCTAGTTATCAGTCGCCCATCACTGTGGCTAGAATTCCAGATATGATGAGTAGTAGTTCATTTTCTGTCTTCTTGGATTATATCTCTTAGGTTAATAGCTGATTTTAAATATGATGGTTAAACTTTAAAAGTCTTCATTCTTTTAATGTAATTCTTCCAGCAGGGTGGCTATAAACTGTGTAAACACCACATTTTTTTTGGGGGGGAATGCTTCTAAATGCCTAGAATTTGGGTCAGTAATAACAATTAAGTTTTACTCCGCAAGTTTGTGGATAGTATTTCCATTTGCCAAACTGAAAGTTTGGACAAAATTTTTAAGTTGAGTGTAAATATCTTTTAATGTAATCTGAAGAGGATCGTAAAGTCCAGGCAATACTTTATTCAATTTTTTTCTAATCTGATATGTTTTCTAATCTGGTTCTGGGAACTTGAATTTATCGGTGGGAATGTGGACTCTTTCAAGTCTTGTGATTTGGTTGTTTCTTCATTGAAAACACAGCGTCCTCTATAAAACTCCCTGATCGTCAGATTTAAGGTTTCAGCTTCTGTTTTTCAAGTTCTCATAACTTGGCAGTGTTAAGTTGGGTCCTGCACTCATGTGACTTTGTGTCACATGACCTCTGCAGGGCAAGGGAGGGGCTGAAACCCCCGCGAGAATTGGGCGTTCCCGCGAGTAAACCCTCCTCTCGCGAGATGCATACCTTAAAAAGGAGAGCCCGCGTCCTCAAGCTTCAGACAGGCGCGCGGGCCCCACGGTGCCTCGCCCTGATCCCCGGGAGAGCCGTGCCATTAAAACTTTACATGCCATGTGTACCGGACCTCTCTCGTGTTTTTCACACTCCGCCGTACTCACTTATTTTTATTTTACTCGCATTTAATTTTTTATTTTACTTATCATTTGGTGCCGAAACCCGGGAGAACTCTTGGGTCCCTCCCCATTTTTTTCTTTTTTTTTTCTTTTTTTCTCTTTTTCTTTTTACTCTCTTTTTGAGCCCTGGACTCTCCGACCCACCAGCAGCTTGACTGTGAGGTCCCACACCAGCGCTCCGCTTGCAGGCGTTGCTCCCGCCACTGCCGCCACTGCTGCCCCGTGCCTGCCTGGACCGTAAGCCTTCTTCCCCAGCCCCACGCTCTCCGGGAGAGCCGGCGGCCTTCTTCCCGCCCCGGGCTCTGCTGAGAGTCTGCGGCCATCTTTCCGGCCCCGAGCTCTGCTGAGAGCTCACGGCCATCTTTTCGGCCCCGCGCTCTGCTGAGAGCCGGCGGCCTTCTTCCCGCCCCGGGCTCTGCTGAGAGCTCGCGGCCATCTTTCCAGCCACGAGCTCTGCTGAGAGTCCGCGGCCATCTTTTCGGCCCCGAGCTCTGCTGAGAGCCGGTGGCCATCTTTCCAGCCCCGCGCTCTGCTGAGAGCCCGCAGCCAT
Source organism: Muscardinus avellanarius (assembly GCF_963383645.1). Taxonomy (NCBI): domain Eukaryota; kingdom Metazoa; phylum Chordata; class Mammalia; order Rodentia; family Gliridae; genus Muscardinus; species Muscardinus avellanarius. The sequence continues at coordinate 77,158,204 of NC_137800.1, read as the reverse complement.
CTTTTCGGCCCCGCGCTCCGCTGAGAGCCGGTGGCCATCTTTTCCCGCCCATGTGCTCTCTTCTGGAGCACCGGAGGCCATCTTCCACTGCCACCGCGGCCGCAGCCACCACCGCCGGGGCGTGCAGGCTCCGCCGGCCGCCAGGCTGCCAGTTCCACCCGCCCGGAGCCAGGCTCCTTGGGTAATGCTGGCACCTATTCTGCTTGCCGACCTCCTGCACGGGCCAGGACCTCTGCCTGCCGCTTGGACCTCCTAAAACTGCCGTTCCAGCTCGGCGCTCCAGTCACCGCCAGGACCTCTGGCCGATTTGCCCCGCCCGCCCTGAGCCAGGCTCATTGGGCGGCGCACAGCCGGCTTCGGTGTCCGCCACAGTCACCCGCGCCAGGCATAGCTCTACTTGCTGCTGCTGCTCCGTTTCACCCGCCCAAGCCAGGCTCACTGGCGGTGCTCCTCGGGGCCCAGCCTCAGCGACTGCCACGTGCCTGGAAGCCATTTTGTCTCCACGCCGCGGGCCCGGCAAGCCATGCCGCCTGCGCACCCCCACTGATCCTGCCTGCGCCAGCCGCCAGTGCCGTCCACACCAGCCACCGGCATCCACGCGCCCCAGCTCCACCACGCTCCCAGCAGCTTCTCAGCGCTTCTGTCGCAGCCAGCGCTGGCTGGCAACACTTCACTCCGGTAAACTGCCTTCTTCCCTTGGTTAGTGGGTTCCAGACTTGGGTCTTCCGGTCCACTGGGACCCAAAAATCCAAGCGCTTGGTGACCCATTGTCCCCCGGTCCACTGGGACCACCCTGCGGATGACCAGGTCATCCTCCGGTTTTGAGAAGGAATGAAGACGTTCTTCCCTATCTCTTAACCTCTGTTTCCGAACGATTGAGCAGGGAAATCGGGGACGCCCATTTCCTGTTCTTCGTTTCCGCCCGCGAACCAATTATGGGGAGTCGAACCTTTATACTAGCAGATGCCCTGAGAGCCTGTCTGCCTTGATACGAGTTGGAAAATAGGTTGCGGTGGCCCAGGAATAGTTAGGAACTTTTATAAGCGGTCTGGTATCCCTCCAAATGCTCTCCCCCATCAGCTTCCATTTATTTTCCCGCCAGCTGCCATTTTGTGATGGCGCATAGTCACTGCCTGGTGATGTCACAGTCACCATCTTGGCCTGCGCCAGACTGCAATTTTGCTGGGTGGCCCGCTCGGGCGCGCCCTAGGTGCTGCGAGAAACAACAGGCCGGGGCTGGGGCGACACTCTCTGTCTGCCCGTGCGGAGTCCGCGTTGCCATTCTTGCTGGACACCCGTCTCGGGACGCGCTCTTTGTGAGTATAGGTCCGTCGCAGCTGACAGAACCTTAACATGGCATCTAAGTTTTAATTCCAGAGAGAAACAGGCGGAGATGGAGCATACACTCTTGACTTTGCCAAAAAGCAGATCCCTAGTAGCTGCCCTTTGGCTGGCGGTGGCGGCTCAGCCCTCTGGAGCGCCACCTAGGTGTGGAGGACTGCAACAACAACTACCTCCAGGAGCCTGCCTCAAGTGGGGCGAAGCCAAGCCCACCAATCAGACTGTGCCCGGCGTACGGCCAGGAGGGCCACTGGAACAGTGCCCTTGGAAAAGGATGAGCCGCAGGTGCCTCAACACAGGGGGAGCACCTTTCCAGGCCAGGCCCCGCCGCTGGCCCTACTCAGCCTGGCTCCTGGATCCCTCAACCTCCATCCTCTTTGCCAGCTCAGGGTAGCTCTCCAGGTACTGAGTAAGCCAGTCTCCTTTTTGGTCGCCTGCTCAATCTCATGTTTTGTTTTTTTCTTTAATAGCCCTTGCCTGTTCAAGCCTCCTCAAGCGCACATCACTAAGCTGTCCAGGGTAACCTCCAATTCGCACTGCAGCTATGCACCCACCTGCACCCCCTTCTGGGGAACTGGACTCCCGACTCCTCCCGGCCTGGGGCCCCTGACGACGCCCCTTGACAGCAGGAAGAAGCTAGAGGGTCCAACGTCATCCATTATCCCTACCATCAAAAGGCCGGAATGTTAAGTTGGGTCCTGCACTCATGTGACTTTGTGTCACATGACCTCTGCAGGGCAAGGGAGGGGCTGAAACCCCCGCGAGAATTGGGCGTTCCCGCGAGTAAACCCTCCTCTCGCGAGATGCATACCTTAAAAAGGAGAGCCCGTGTCCTCAAGCTTCAGACAGGCGCGCGGGCCCCACGGTGCCTCGCCCTGATCCCCGGGAGAGCCGTGCCATTAAAACTTTACATGCCATGTGTACCAGACCTCTCTCGTGTTTTTCACACTCCGCCGTACTCACTTATTTTTATTTTACTCGCATTTAATTTTTTATTTTACTTATCAGGCAGTGGCTTAATGGATGTATTTGATCTTCTGAAAGGTAAAGATTCATCTAGGCTGGTCTGAGATTCCCCCACAGTGGCGGAATGACTATCTGGATCAAAATCTATGCCGTCTTCATCAAGTTCTTCATTAACCAGAGCAGCTGAAGAGGGTTTCATACATACAAAATCATAATTCTGGCCATACAAAAACTTCAAAGTTTCTTCTGTCTTCTACTCACTGAACAAACTTAAACTTTAAGTAAGTTTTTATTTTGTTTTCAGAATTGGGGATGGTACCCAGGAGCATTCTACTTTTGCACCACACCCCCAGCCTTATTTAAAAAATATTTTTTTGAAACAGGGTCTCACTAACCAGAATGGTGGCGCACATTTGGTAATCCCCGCGCTTGGGAGGCGGAGACAGGAGGATCACACAGGTTCGAAGCCGTGCTGGCTTAAGAGACCCTGTTTGCAAATAAAAAAATATAAAATAGGTCTGGAAGTGTAGCCTTAAGGTAGAAGGGCTTCCAGGAACCCCAGTACCACCAAAAAAAAAAAAAAAAAAAAAAAGGAAGAAAGAAAGAAAGAGTTTCACTAAGTGCCTGAGTGCCTCACTAAGTAGCTGCGGCTGGCCACAGACCTGCGATCCTTCTGTCTCAACCTCCCAAGTTCTGGGATTACAAGACTGTGCCACCATCCCTAGCTTAAGTACATTTATCTTTGCAACTCCAGGACACACTTTCATGGAGCCGGAGATTGACCTAGAAGCTTGGTTTGATTTGGCAAATTTCATACTCTTAAAATTCTCAGCACTTTTCTTTACTCTTACAAGAGTTATTTCTGACATATTGCATTTATTTTCAAAATTTCCTCAAGTTTCTTTTTAATCTTTCATGCAAACAATGAGCTGAAGAAATCGCAGTATTCGCCATCTGTAAGGGAAGTCCACAAGCAGCAGCTTTCTCTCGACTGTCCAAGCTGCAATGGCCTGACTGCTTAGTGACATCTACTTACTTTCTGTTCTTTGTGTGTAGAGCAAAGCTTTTTGATCAGCTTTCTTCTTCATTATGCTTTTTTTTTTTGGTGCAGCTGTGGCCTTGTACCCTCTGCATTTGGTCTGTTTTTCTGGTAGAACGGAGGAAACAAATTCTTGCTCATATAACTGGTAATATCACTACAAAAGCTAGAAGAATTACATTCATACTGTTCTTCAAACTGACCAGGATTATCAATAGCAGACTTTTTTTTTTTTTTTTTTTTTTGCGGTACTGGGGATGGAATCCAAGGGTGTTCTGCCTCTGAGCTATATCCCCAGCCCTATTTTTATTTTTATTTATTTATTTATTTTGCGGGCCTGGGGATGGAACCCAGGGGCATCTGACCTCCGAGCTACATCCCCTGCCCAATTTTTTATTCTTTATTTTGAAACTGGGTCTCACTGAATTGCCAAGGGCCTCACTAGGTAGTAGCTGAGTCTTTTCATGAACCATGATCTTCCTGTCTCAGCCTCCCGAATGCTGGGATGACAAGCATGCGCCACCACGCCCGGCTCAATGGTGGACATTTTAATAGATTTCCTGCATAACTGTGCTTCTTCTGAATCTCGCCTTTCCTTTAGCAACTGACAATCAGGATGTCTTTCTTTTTCTTGAACCCATACTGGAGTTTGGGGAAATTTGGGCTTCAAAAAATTTAGATGCTTTGGAACAAAAATTGCTACAAAAAAAGACTTCCTTTCAGCAATATCATAGACTTTTTTGGTTTGGGTAGAAATATTGCATGATTTCTGTTCCAGTATAATTCCCCAGCTTCTTCTGATGGGATGGGTAACCACCAAGTTTAATAGTAAACTGCTCATCCACACATCACTGTAGTGAGCAGGTATGATGACGTCACTCTCTCACAGGAATGCTATAATATCCTCTTCTAGAAGTTGTTCAACAATACATAGAGCTTTTCTCTCAAACTCAACTTTTTTTTTTTTTTTTTTTTTGCGATACTGGGGATGGCGCCCAGGGGCATGCAACCTCAGAGGTACACCCCCAGCGCTATTTTTTTTTTTAATTTTTTATTTTGAAACAAGGTCTCACGAAGTTGCAATGAGCCTCACTAAGCAGCTGAGGCTGGCTGCGAACCCATGATCCTCCTGTCTCAGCCTCCCAAGCACCGAAATGATTACAAGCGTGCGCCACCGTGCCCGGCTTCAAACTCAGTCTTCCTTTACACAGTTGCTTCTAGTTCTGTTTTTCTCTTAAAAGTATCCTCTTGCTTCAGGGCACTTGTCTACTTTACATCTGCATTTCGGGAGGCATAAGAACCCCGGGTCCTGGGATCACCAGAGCGTGGCCAGATGTCCTATTGTATTTATTTATTTATTTATATTTTATATATATATATTTTTTGCAAGTCTGGGGATGGAACCCAGGGGCATTTGACCTCTGAGCTACACTCCCTGACCTTATTTTTATTCTTTATTTTGAAACAGGGTTTTATTGAGTTGCGGAGAACCTCACTAAGTAGCTGAGGCTGTCCGTGAACTGTGATCCTCCAGTCTCAGCCTCCTGAATGCTGGAATTACAAGTGTGTGCCATCACGTCCAGCATTTATTTATTTATTTATTTATTTGAAAGCTAGGATTACAAGCGTGTGCCATCACGCCCAGTATTTATTTATTTATTTATTTATTTGAAAGCTGGGATTACAAGCGCGCACCATCACGCCTGGCATTTATTTATTTATTTATTTATTCATTTATTTTTGCGGTACTGGTGATTAAACCCAGGGGCATTCTACCTCCAAGCTACACCCCTAGCCCTATTTTTTATTTTTGGTGGTACTGGGGATGGAACCCTTCTACCCCCGGGCTACACTCCCAGACCTATTTTATATTTTATTTGGAAACAGGGTCTCTTAAACCAGCAAGGCTGGCTTCAAACCTGCACCATCCTCCTGTCTCCGCCTCCCAAGCTCTGGGATTACAAGCGTGCGCCACCATGCCTGGCCCCAGCCTTATTTTATTTTATTTATTTATTTATTTATTTTTGGTGGTACTGGGGTTCCTGGAAGCCCTTCTACCTCCGGGCTACACTCCCAGACTTATTTTTACATTTTTATTTGGAAACAGGGTCTCCTAAGCCAGCGCGCGCGGCTGGCTTCAAATCTGTGCGATCCTCCTGTTTCTGCCTCCCAAGCGCGGGGATTACAAGCGTGCGCCACCACGCCCGGCTTATTTTTTATTATTTATTTTGAAACAGGTTCTCACTGAGTTGTGAAGGGCCTCACTAAGTAGCTGAGGTTGGCCACAAACCTGCAATCCTCCTGTCTCAGCCTTCCAAGTAGTGGAATTATGCACCACCATGCCTGGCACTTTAAAAAAAAATATTGAAACAGTATCTTACTAGGTTGATGAGAGTCTAACTACATACTGACACTGTCCTTGAACCTGTGATCCTCCTGCCTCAGCCTCCTGAGTACTGGGATTACAGGCATGCACCACCATGCCCAGCTGAAGAGCCTTTCTAATTTGATCCTTGCTTTTCAAATTCGGTCATAAAATTACTACTGAGTAATTTTAGCATTGGGGCTAGCATTGGAAAGGTCCATTTTTGACCTTTCAGTACTAATTTCCCTAATCCTTAAAGCAAAAGACTCTATCTTTAATCTAACAAAGCAGTTGTTGCAGGGACTCGTTAAGCCTGAGCTAATTCACCGCATTATAGTGGTATCATTCCCCCTATTTTTAGTTTCTGGATTAGCAAGCAATCAATGCAAAAAGACTTCTCTTACAAGTTCACTATATAACCCCATTGGGTTGATCAGACCATACAATTGAAAAGGAAACTGGGTAAGATTCTCCCTCTTATATTTCTTCTTGACCTTTGAGCATGTAATGCTAACATGTAATCATCATTTTATGGTGTCCAAAGATTCTTATTTTATCAAAGTGCAGATAGGGACACATACATAGAACAAGTAGGTAACCCGCATTGGAGCTGTGTGCGGTGTTGGGTTGTAATTCCATCTGGTTTTGTGAGAGGGAATTGGCAGTCAGCTGGGGGTGAGCAGAATAGGAGAGACAGTGTCAGCAGCCGGAGTAGGAATAGGGACCGTGATAAAGACCAAGGAAGAGCCAGGCGTAATCCCAGCATCTGGGAGGCTGAGACCGGAGGATCGTGGTTCGCGGACAGCCTCAGCTACTTAGTGAGGCCCTTTGCAACTCAGTGAGACCCTCTTTCAAAATAAAGAATAAAAAATAGGGCTAGGGGTTACAGATTGGAGGTAGAATACCGCAGGGTTCCATCCCCAGTACCAAAACAAAAAAAAAAAAAACAAAAAAACAAAAAACAAAAGACAGAACAAGATGCCCCGGCACATTTCCAGGCAGGTCTTATAGGTGTGGGCAAACAATGGGGGACAGAGACATAGACGCGATGTGGCGGTGGGACCTCTCCCGGTTGACATGCCTGCCTAATGTGTGAGATTATTACTGTGCTTGTTTCACACCCGGGAGAACAGAGGCCTCACCTGGGAAATATGCAGAGAAGGGTGCCGGCAGCACTGGTGACCACCACGATAACACACGTGAGCACCCTCCGCCCTGTGACCCACAGCTTCCAAGGTGACACCCCCGGTCCTCGGCTTCACCTGCCGGCCATGCGTTCTACTTATGTGTTGCTGCCTCTCTCCCAGTGAGAGGGAGCAGCGCCACGCACTTGTTTCGCATCACAGCCAGGAGTGTAGGTAGCGGCCACTGCTCATTGGGTTTCTTCCGACAGGTGGCAGGTGTAGGCCCGGTGCCCATTCCATAGAGAACAAGAAGAAAATAAAAAATCTTAAACCTCCTCGGACAAGGGTTCTCCTTCTCATTATATTTCTGCAAGTCTCTTCCCAGGCTGCCCAGAATCAAGCCCTTGGATACTAACAAGTGGCGGGTGAAATTCACACCAGGCAGTCTGTCAAGGTCTGGAATTGACGCCAGTAATCCCCACTGGGCTATTTTTGCAAAGGTGTAGGATTTGTTCTCTTAAATTACTTTGAACATACTTCCCATGATTGTAGAGGCACTTTTAACAAGACCCAGAAAGTCTGGCCGAAGGCATGAGAGGAGATTGTGATTATTATAAAGTGTGTGTGTGTGTGTGTGTGTGTGTGTGTGTGCGCGCGCGTGTGTGTGTTACTGGTGGGAATTGAGCCCAAGGGAATTCTACCTCCAAGCTATACCTCTAACCCTATTTTATTTTTATTTTGAAATGGTGTCTCACTCCTTTCCAAGGCTGTCCTCGAGCCTGTAATCTTCCTGTCTCAGCTTTCCAAGTCCTGGGATTAAAGGTATGCATCATCATGCCCAGCTTTATTTATAAAGATTTTTGAAATTAGTTATGACATCAGCCATAAGTACCCAAAAGATTGCTATAGTAATTATCATGCTCTTTTCTTTAAAAGCCACTGCAGCAGGACAAACACATCAACACATCACTTATTAATTATTTTCATTATTTTTTTGCCAGCTTCCATACACCAGTGAAAAGAATAATTTGCAGAATTAGTGGGAGAGGCTAATGAGACATTTAATGAGAGAATAATCAGGTGATGTTTCATTTGTGTTAAACAGAGTAAACAAAGACATTTACTCAAGTAACAAAGAAAGATATGGACTAGGTCAGAATAGAGAACATTCGTGCTACAGGAGACCGAGCAAACAACACTTAGTGGCCGCTGAAGTGTCCCCTCATCTCCCATCGGAGAAAAAGTGATATAATAGACTGTCTTTTGGCTCATCGTTTTCATGGAAAGTTTGTGTAGTTATAGTAGCGTGGTACAGGCCCACTGGTTTGGGAAGCCTGTCGGATTTCACGGACACCGTCTGGGTCCATTTCTTGCCAACACCACAGAATGATGCCGATTAGGTCAATCATAACAGCAATGTATCTGACTCATGGTTCTCAAGGCTAGGGAATCTGGAACAGAGGGGCCATATCTGATGAGGGGATTTTTACTGCATTTATGCATTACAGTATAGCAGAAGACATGAGAGAGAGAGAGAGAGAGAGAGAGAGAGAGAGAGAGAGAGAGAGAGAGAGAGAGAAAAGCAGAGCCCTGGGGACCTCACCACCTCTCACATGTCACAACAGCAATTAAATTCCAACATGAGCTTGGGAGGGGCACGCAAACCATCGCAGCCACTTTCCTAACTTGTTTGATTAAGCAGCCAATGCCTTGTTTTAAGAAATAGCTGATAGCAGGAAGAGGACAGATAAAACATGTACAGATTGTATTTATTTTTGTTATTTTTAAATGCTAGAGTAATCAAAGCAGCCCACAGGAGTGGGAACGCACAGGCTCCCAATGAAGGCAGGCTGGGGCTAGATGTACTTGGGGTTGGTATTGGTGTACCGTGTCTCCGACAGTCTGCTGCCGAGGCCTAGTAGTCCTCCAGGTTCATGTCTTTGGTTTTGGTGGTGGTTATTAAAGGTCCACTGCCCAGAAGGCATGGTAACTTAAATCTAGGCTAACCTGAGTGTGAGAAGCCACTCTCCCCAAAGTGGCAGGTGACTGGCTGGGGAGGCATGTATGGACTTTCCAGGGGCTGGTCCTAGGCAGTCTGAGAGTCACAAGACGACAGCTCAGAAGAGGAAGCCTGAGCATGCTAAGGGGTATTCTCATATAGCCAGGGAGGCGGCTTCACCCATCTCACTGTGAGCTAGTCCAAGGAGGAAAACAAAATATTGTTCAGACACCTGCTTGTCTGTTTCTTGCAGTTAGGGAACGGAGGAAATGTCTCTGGATTTCAAAGGCCTACTATCAACATTACTTGTTAAAAAGTGTTGGGGGGTATGGGGAGGGCACAAAGGCTCTAAGAAACAACCCGTGGCTGGCAAGAGCTTGACTTTTGCGTTGAATAATAGTGTTGATCAGGGAGCTTTGGCCTCCGCGTGGTGGAACAGCTTGAACCGTGATCTTTGCCGAATGATGGATGTAGGGAAAGCCAGCAGATGGTTTACAGTGATCTGGCCAAGGCGCTAATAGCAACGGAGCCCAGTGCTTGCGAGCGATTGCTTAGTCAGCCGAAGCCCCACACGCTGCACAGGCCAGGGGGTGGGCTGTTCCAAGGTTGTGTAAGGACAAGTGCTGGCAGGGCAAAGCACATTTCCCCTAATCCTGTGCCTCCGCTAGCACACGGGGCACAGCTCTGCAGAGCGCCGCCGTTCTCTAATGAGGCTTCTACTCATTTATGTCATTTAATGCTCCTAGGACATTATCTCAGATCTTTGCGTGATATTCAGAGCTGACCAAATTGAAAAAGTTTACATGTGTGGAAGTTGTCTTCTGATGCTAACTTTCTAGGTTCCCCCCCCCCCATTATTTATTATGGCTCTATGCATGAAACAAAACTGGATCTATTAAAAAGAACATGTATAGTAGTTTCAAAGTAGGAGGGGAGATTTTAGAGACCCTTAAATAGCATATGTATACATGCACTTACATGCATACATTACACGCACACACACAGATTGGGTATCCTTTATCCAAAATACTTGAGAGCAGAAGTGTTTTGGATTTTGGATTTGGAATTTTTGCCTATATATAATGAGACATCTTGGAGATGGGACCCAAGTCCAGACATGAAATTTATTTATGTTTAGCATACACTTGTGTGTGTGTGTGTGTGTGTGTGTGTGTGTGTGTGTGTGTGTGGTACCAGGAATGGAACCCAGGGGCTTTCTACCTCTGGGCTACACTCCCAGACCTATTTTTTATATTTTATTTGGAAATGGTCTCACTAAATTGCTGAGGGCCTCACTAGCTGAGGCTGGCTTCGAACCTGTATGATCCTCCTGTCTCAGCTTGCATACATTTTAAACACCAACTTAGAGGGTCATTTTGTACAATGTATTTATTGTACCTGCTATTTGACTGAGACCCAGCACATGAAGTCAGGTGTAGAATTTTTCACTGCTCAGAAAGTTTCAGATCTTGGAGCATTTTGGATTTTAGATTTACCCCCATACAGATATTCTAGAGGTCTCAACTTATTCTGAAACCTTTCTTTTTTATTTTTGTTTTTGTGGTACTGGGGATTAAGCCCATGGGCATTCTACCTCTGAGCTATAACCCCAGCTCTATTTTTTTATTCTTTATTTTTGAAACAAGGTCTCACTAAGTTGTAGAAGGCCTCACTAAGTAGCCGAGGCTGTCCATGAACCGATCTCCTCCTGTCTCAGCCTCCCAAGTACTGAGATTTCAAGTGTGGACCACCACACCTGGCTCCATCCCTCAAACCTTTCTACTTGAGTTAATTCATTAGGATTTTGGTTACAATGATATTTAACTATGGGAAAGAGAAGATACCTCTATAGTGGCTTAAATAAGATGAGATAGTTTTTCTCACGTGATTAAAAATTTTGGAATTAGCGGGTTTCGGAGTAACAATTAGACAACGTCAGGGCCGACAGTGTGTGATTGTCTTGGCTTTTTCCTTTGTAAATTCAAGATAGCTGTCATAGCCATCTTGTCCAAGGGAAACAGGGAAGAGGGCCATGGCCACTTCAAAGCATTTGTCTGCTTCTGTCTCGTGGTCCTAACCTGATCATTTAGCCATGTCCAGCTGTAAGGAAGACTCTCGGCAGGCAGGCAAGATGAAGAGGCTGTGAAGGTGGTGGGGACAGCCATTCAAAGGATCTGTCTTCCTTAGTTTGTGGACTGGACAGAAAAATTCCTCTCTGGCTGGTTGCCCATCACAACTGAAATCATTCTTTATTCTGCCTCCAGTACAAGATTTTCATGCTGAAAGCAGTCACTCAATTTTTGGTCTTTAGGGACAGCCCCTGATAATATATATCTTTTGAAGCAAGACACTCATTCAAGAAAACCAGTCTTTGAGGGGTCTTAAAGCCTAGACTTTGGCTCTGTAGGGTAGCAACATCTGCTTTCAGTGGTTTGAAATCTGAACATGCCTCAGAGGTCGCATCTTTACTCTTCAGCAGTCCCACTACATATTTGACAGTGAGTTAAATTTTGCTGAAAGGTAATAAAGAGTGAGAACTCAGTGTCTGACAACAGGCTCCCGGTGTGAAACAGACGGGGCACGGCAGGATAGTCAGGTATCCAGGTGAACTGCAATGCAGTAGCAAAGAGCAATTCTGGAGTCCTTCTGAGGATATACCGAAACCACATGAAACAATGCCCCGTGCTTAGACACAGAACAGGAGATCTGTATTCTAGTCTGGCTCCATCTCCATCCAACCATGAGAACTTATGCAAGTCATTAATGTCTCTAGGATTTAAGGTGTGAAATGATGAAGTTGGGTGAGGAGCCTTTGCTCTTTGTTTATTAATTTGCTTATTTTTCTATGTATTTAGTGCTGAGGATTGATTCTGGAGCCATAAGCATGCTAGGCAAACACTCCACCACTGAGCTACACCTCGAGACTCAGACCTCTTTTTTTGTGTGTGTGGTACAGGGATTCAACCCAGGGACATCTTACCTCTGAGCTACATCCCCAGCCCTTTTTAATTTTGGTTTTTCTAGGTTGCTGAGAGTCTTACTAGGTTGCTGAGGCTGTTCTGTGATCAGACCACTTTAAAAGATAAAAAAGACCGAGTGTGGTGGCACACACCTGTAATCTCAGTACTTGGGAAGCTGAGACAAGATCGCAGGTTCAAATCCAGCCTCAGCAATTTCGCGAGGCTCTCAGCAGCCTAACAAGACCCTGTTTCCAGATTTAAAAATAAATAGGACTGGGGGTGTAGCTCAGAGGTAGAATGCCCCAGGTTTTGATCCCCAGTGTCCTCCACATATGAAATTTAAATAATAAATAAATATAAAAGATAATGATGTTTCCACAAGGCTTACCACTAGTTTATATATTAATTCAGTGAATTAAAAATATATAGCCTGAGGATTAGATATCATCCATTAAAGCTGATCATTGCAATAAAAATAAGAGTAGTGTTACTTTTTCTTTGTAATCAGAAGTTTCATTTCCTGCATTCCACATACAGCCTTTAAAATATGACCAGCTTGGCAGAGTACAAAAGCCCACGAGTCTGAAATTAATTGGCAACACTGAGTATGTACATTCAAGTGCTTATTCAAATGTATAACCTCTGACTAACTACTCAACAGTTATCAAAATTTCCACTAAGATTATATTTTTATGAGCTGCTAAATCTACATCTCTTGCCCAAATTGCTCTGCTGAACATATCCAGCTCCCACTGAACAGGAGTCTCCTAAACAAGTTTAAAATTGAGTGCATCTTTTTCTGCAATCCTGCTTCTCCTCTTCTTGAGTTTCCTGCTCCGTTGAATGACCCCTCCATCCAGCCCTCTGATCATCTTTTCTAAGCATCTCTGTATCCCTGTATCCCGTGAGTTCATTGCCACTAACCTGGTCATCACCACTACTTGTGGGTCATGCCGGCATCTAGCTAGCATCCCCTATTCTGGCCTCCCACTCCAATCCATCTTCACAATCTTTCTGAGATGCAAATTTAATTGTTCTTCCAGCTCATAAAATACATACTGAGTGTTTCGTACATGCCAAATTCTGTTCAAGTCCCTGGGGGTTAAGTAGTGCTCAAAGCACAGTTCGTGGAACGTACATTGTAGGAGAGATAGACAATAAACAAATCAACAAGTGAAAATATAATAACGCCACAGGGATAAGTGCTATCAAGGAAAGGAGGAAGGGAAGTTTTTAGATAAGTGCTCCAGGGAGATGCTAGAGGGGCGGCATTTGAACAGGATGAAGGGAAGAAGGAAACAGAGTGAAGATCAGAGGAAAGAATGTTCCAGGGTGAAAGGCTCTGAAGTGGGAGCTTGGTGTCTGTGTCCAAAAACAGCCCAAGGGCAGTGGAGAGAGAATGGAGGAGAGGAAACTGAGGAGGCGACAGGGACTGGACCACCAAGCAAGGTCTTGGCAGCCATTATAAGCTTTTCTGCAGGGTAGAAATGAGTCCTGACTCATGTTGCAAAATTCTCCCTCCTCCTCCTCCTCCTCCTCCTCCTCCTCCTCCTCCTCCTCCTCCTCCTCCTCCTCCTCCTCCTCCTCTGTGGGAAATAAGCTGCACAGAATCAAGAGCAGCCACAGGGAGACCACTTAGGAGGTTTATACAGAGTTTTAGCAAGAAATGATAATGGATTAATTTTATTGTATTTTTGTATCATGGCAAAATAGAGACAACGTAAGGTTTGCCATTCGAACCTGGTGGACAGTTCAGGGCATTAGGTATATCCACACTGGGCAGCTGTCACCGCTCCCCATCTCTAGAGAGTCTTCATCTTTTCCAACTGAAGTTCTATACACAATAAATAGAAACTCCCTTGTCTTCTCCTCTCAGGCCCTCGGAACCACCACTCTCTTTCTATAAATTCGATGATTTTTGGTGCCTCACATGGGAAAACCACACAGTGTCTGTCCTTTTGTGACTGGCATATTTCATTTAGTATAATATATCCCCAAGGTTCATCCGCCTTTTTACCATGCATCAGAATTTTGTTTCTACTTAAAGCAGAATAATATGCCATTAGATGTATGGACAACGTTCTGTTTGTCTATTCTTCCATTGGTGGACTTCTGGCTCGTTTCCATTTTCTGTCTATTGTTAATAACACTGGTATGAATAGGGATATGCAAATATCACTTTGAGACCCTGCTTTCAATTCTTTGGGGACGTACACCCAGCAGTCAGATTGCTGGATCACATGGTCATTCTGGTGGATTTATTTCACAAGAAGAGGTTACAGGACTCTACCTCTTTGCTTAAACATTTCCAGTGGCTTCTTACTACCCTCAGGACAAAGTCCAAAGTCAGTTTAACGTGGTTCAAACCTCTTGCACTTCAGACAACAAAACCGAAAGTAGACAAATGGGATTACAACTAACCAAAAAGCTTCTGCACACAGCAAAGGAAACGCTTAGCAGAGCGAAGAGACAACTTAGAAAATGGAAGAAAATATTTACAAACTATGCATTTGCCAAAGGCTTAATACCCAGAATATATAAAGAACTCCAGAGACCCAAATAATCCAATTTAGAAATGGGCAAAGAGCCAGATGTGGTGGCACACATCTGAGCCGGAGGCAGGGAACTTGTTGAGTCCAAGGAGTTTAAGGCCACCCTGGACAGCATAACTCGAATAGATACCTCACAAAAGAAGACGTATAAATGAGCAACAGGTATATAAAAAAATGTTCAGCCTCTCTAATCACCAGGGAAATGCAAAGCAAAAACCCAGTGTGGTATCACCTCATTCTAGTTAGAATGGCTCTTATCAAAAGGATAAAAGATAAATGCTGGAGAGGATGTGAAGAGATGGAAACTTTTATGTAGTGTTGGTGGTAATATAAATTAGTATAGCCACTATGGAAATTGGTATGGAGTTTCCTCGAAATATTTAAGTAGAACTACTAAAGGATCAAGCAAGCCCACGACTAGGTATGTATGTATCCAAAGGAAATGAGATCAGCACGTTGATAATAAACGCCCACGTTTATTGCAGCACTCTTTGCAATAATCCAGAACCCAACCCGATATAGATCAGTGGATGGACAGAGAAAGAAAACACAGTGTGCAGACACAATGGAATGCCGTTCTGCAGTAAAAAGAATGCAGTCCTGTCATTGGCGGCAACACGGATGGACCTGGAGGATGTTAAGTGAAATAAGCCAGGCACAGAAAGACAACTACGCTATGGTTTCGCTCGTAAGTGGAGCTTAGGAAAGCTGGTCTCATGAACGCAGAGTAGAATGGTGGTTACCAGAGATTAGGGAGAGTAATGGAAGGCAAGTATCGGAAGAGATGGGTTAATGGGTGCAGAGGATCTCCCTTTCCCATCTCTAAGGAGTATAAAGCTCACCTGAGGCAGGCAAGTTTTTTTTTTTTTTTCTTTTTAGCACCATTCTGGCCAGACAAGATACTTTGAATACCCCAGCTTCTAACTCAGGCTCTCACAAGGGAATTGCAGATAAAGCCAGACCCTTGGAGAATGCAGCTCTCAGAGGCATGTTTGCAGAAATGAGGTCAGTCTCCAGGAGGACAGAAGGGTGCCAAGGAGGCTGCTGACCGTGTGCCTGCCACGAAGAAACCTTTATTATTTATTTATTTATTTATTTATTTGTTTATTTATTTATTTATTTTGGTGGTACTAGGGTTCCTGGAAACCCTTCTACTTCCGGGCTACACTCCCAGACCTATTTTTATACTTTTTTATTTGCAAACAAGGTCTCTTAAGCCAGCGCGGCTGGCTTCGAACCTGCGCAATCCTCCTGTCTCCGCCTCCCAAGCGCGGGGGATTACAAGCGTGCGCCACCACGCCCGGCTCGAAGGAACCTTTATAAAAGTTCTGTAGGAGAAATCTCTCTGCCCTTAGTGCCAGCCGTAGTTGAATGTTCCTGAAGCACAGTCTGATTCTGTAATTAATCATATTAATCTGCTTTGGCTGCTAAAAGGTTAAGAGTCCATTGTGACCCAGCTCTAGCAGATGAGTGGACTTCATTCTGTGCATAGTGTGAACTCTTAACTCGGTCTTATTTCTCCTATTTTACGTCCTTCTAGAAAAATCTCGTGACACTCTTTGTACATTTTTTTTTTTTTTTTTTTTGCAGTACTAGAGATTGAATCCTGGGGCATTCTACCTCTGAGCTAGCCCTATTTTTTTGTTTTTTTGATTCTTTATTTGAAACAGAATCTCATTAAGTTGCAGAAAGCCTCCAAGTAGCTGAGGCTGGCCATGTGAACCTGTGATCCTCCTGTCTCAGTCTCCCAAGCGCTGGGACTACAAGCCTGTGCCACCATGCCTGGCTTCTAAATGTGTTGAGTGTGTGTAAATCTAATTTATTTTCTTGGTGCTATATAGTTTTCTATTGCATGTGTGCACTACAGTTCAATTCTCCATCCCTTTATTGCCAGATATTTGTTTTTTCCCCCGTTCTTTCCCAATTACAAAGGGGGCTACGGGATGCTCCTGTGCAGATATGTGTAAGAGTGTGCTGAGGAATGGGACTGTTGGGTTAGAGGATATGCTTATTTTCAACTCTGAGGTGTTTCCAAATCTCCCTCAGAGCTTTTGCATTCATTCACATCCCCGCCCGCTATGAATAGATTCTCATTCTCACATTCTGCTCTCATTGTGAAGTATTAAAAATTCCCCAATATAATACGTTTGAAATATCTTGGTTTAGGCCGGGCATGGTGGCACACGCTTGTAATCCCAGTACTTGGGATACTGAGACAGGAGTAATCACAGGTTCAAAGCCGGCCTTGGTAATTTAGTGAGTCTCTCAGCAATCCAGTGAGACCCTGTTTCCAAATAAGAAATAAAATGGGGCTGGGATATGATGCATACACCATAAAGTTTGCCCTTTTAAAATGTACAGTTTATTCCGGGCGTGGTGGCTCATGCTTGTAATCCCTGTGCTTGGGAGGCGGAGACAGGAGGATCGTGCAGGTTCGAAGCCGGCCGCACTGGCTTAAGAGACCCTTTTATTTAATTTCCAAATAAAAATATAAAATAGGTCTGGGAGTGTAGCCTGGAGGTAGAAGGGCTTCCAGGAACCCCAGTACCAATAATAATAATAATAATAATAATAATAATAATAATAATAATAATAAATAAAATGTACAGTTTAATATTTTTTGGTATATTCGCAAAGATGCACAACCATCACCACCATCTGATTTTAGACCATTTGAATCACTCCCCCACCAGCACACACAGACAGCCCATCTCCATTAATAGCTGCTCTCAGTTTCCTTCCATCCTCATCTCCCAGCCCCGGGCAATCTCCAGTCTGCTTTCTGTCTTTATAGATTTGTCTCTTCTGGACATTTCTTAAAAGTGGAATTGTACCACACAATCCACTTTGAAATAAGATGGGGCTACAAAGGACTATATTAATGAATTATGGGGTGATTTTGCATGTTGTGAATTATGTAAGTGGCTAACTCGGCTCAGATGCATTTTTGCTTGCATTTAAATGTCAGTTTTTACTCCAACATAAGTTATGATGAACAAATATGTATTTTTAAATCCTGGCTTCCTATCCCTGGCATCTTTCACCTTCAAGGATTCCCCAGAGATCAAAATCTTCCTTTTGAAAAGCATTGGTCCGGAGCAAATCATAGTCTAAACACAGCTCTTGAAAGAACAGAGCTAAAATTCAGTTTTGTTTACATTTGGCTGAACTAAAGGGGGTCATTTCAAGAAAGAGTCAAGGACTAGAAAAGGAAATGGCTTGGAATGAGTCTGAAATATTTAATGTTTAAAAAATTGGGGAGCTAGAAGAGAACTTCCAGCTACTGACAACTGCATGATTGAAAAGAAATGAAGGGTTAGGTGTCCAGCCAAACCAAAGTTCTTTAGGGACAGAAATCATAAAGTATATATTTATATGTATATATAATACAGTATATAGTGAAGACATGAGAACATAGGTCACTAAATCACTCTAGGGAACGCATTTCTTGAGAATTGAAGGTGGGGGTGGGGAAGAGAAAGGGTGATCCCCAATGAACAGAAAATTTACACCCAGAATACTTTTAGCCCACAAGACCAAAAGAATTGGGTTAAATAGAAACACAGGTTAATTCTTATCAGTAAGTCAAATATAATGTTCACATATTTTGTTCTCCTAACTATTCCAAAGCAAACAATGAAGGTGGTTATTGATTTTCCTTGCACATTGTGATAGGCAAAAATGATGTTTCAAAAAAAATTTTATGGACTTAAAGTTCAGCATTGTATTATTTTTAGTGGAAGTCTTCTTATTTTTATATTGGGGCTTGAAAATACAAGTTATTTCAATGTGTCTTTCAGTGTTGATGTGCTATTATTCCCCCCTCAAAGTATAAATTCTTAAGAGATGCTTTGTAACACAGACACACAACATTTCACACATTCCTACAGGGGCTTAACAAATGCTACTTGCTTCCAGAAACAGATAGTGACCGTGGACACTGTTATACAGGCCAACACCGTCAAGGAAAAAGGTGTATATCAAGACCTTTGGGTATGCTATAGATATAAGCACAAATTGGATTATAATATAAATGCAGTATGTTTTCTTGACTTGAAACTTCAACTTTTTCTCACCAATTAGCCTCATCTATTTATCCTGCTTGTAATTAGAAAATTGCCAAATCTAGTGATCTCCTGATTAAAGAAGGAGACTTATGTAATGTCTACTGTAACACTTCAGTAACTGCGACTAATAGTGAGAACACAGTCTTAAAACAACAACAGAGTTGGATGTGAGGGCGATCTGGCTGTGACATCTGTCACCCCGTAGATCGTCAGGGTTGATTCAGCTGATCTGGCTGGTTAGGCGGGTGTTTCCTTCCTCCCTCACCACTCCAGTGTGTCCCTCTTGAAGCTGCACGCTCGGTCGAAGAGGACGACCTTCCCCGAATAGAGGAGGACCGGTCTTCGGTCAAGGGTATACGAGTAGCTGCGCTCCCCCGCTAGAACCTCCAAACAAGCTCTCAAGGTCCATTTGTAGGAGAACGTAGGGTAGTCAACGCTTCCAAGACTCCAGACACGTCCACGTGAGGCGCTGCACGTGGCAGTCTGCCTTTCTTAAACAAAACAAAACAAAACAGAGAGTCTTCTTAAAAAACTGGAGTTTATTACTTTCAAGAACATACATAAACTCAGCCGTGTGTGGTGGCGCTCGCTTGTAATCCCAGCATTTGGGAGGCTGAGACAGGAGGATCGTGAACCTCGGATAGCCTCAGCTACCACTTAGTGAGGCCCTTTGCAACTCTGTGAGACCCTGTTTCAAAATAAAAAATAAAAAATAGGACTGGGTGTGTAGCTAAGAGGTAGAATGCCCCTGGGTTCCTTCTCCAGTGCCACAACAAACAAACAAACCCCCCAAACCCCCAAAACAAAACCATACATAAACTCAAATTGCAGGCATGGTGTTTTTGTGTCCAGGGTCTCCTGGACTATGTTTATATCTCATCTGTGATGGACGGTGTAGACACCAAACCAGCAGTGTACTAACACACTTAAGGCAGACTCTACGAAAAGACATGGCAATGTTAGGAGTCTGCTTATTTTATTAATTTACTTACTGGGATTTTTTTCAAAGACCAATAGCATAGCCTCTTTTGTAGACTCTCCTACTTCCAAGTATTTAGGTTACCAAGGCTTAGTTAATAATACCAAAGTTTGGCACCCCAGGTACTCACCACAGCTGTAGGCAGTTAGTGGGCTGCCACATGCACCATAGACGCAGTTAACATCTGGAAAGATGGCTTCAAGGACATGTTAAACATTCATTATCCTAAATCTTTTCACTTCTGTTCCTGCACGATGACATCACCTAAAAGCAGCCCTACTTAACGTAGAAGTGGTTCTCACACTTTGCTGTACTAGATCCCAGGGCTGGGGCCCACTCGCACATTTTGATTTAGTCATTCAGGGATAACACTTTGCTGTACTAGATCCCAGGACTGGGGCCCACTCGCACATTTTGATTTAGTCATTCAGGGATAGAGCTTAATAAAGTATACATTTATCATGTACCTACAGGTGATGTGTGTGTGTATATATATATATATATATATATATATATACAGGGTCTCACTGAGTTGCAAAGGGCCTCGCTAAGTAGCTGAGGCTGTCTGTGAACCACCATCTCAGAGCCCGTCTCAGCTCCCCTTCCCCGAGTGCTGGGATTACAAGCGTGCACCATCAGGCCCGGTTTACCTACAGGTGATTTTAATCTAAGTGATACTATTGACCATGGTATCATTTAAGCAGCTGAACGTGAATACACCAAATTTTCCCATGCTGTGGGCCACTGGATTATGATGGAGGTAGGCGCAATCAATTTTCCTATGAAGAAAGTTTTTTTGCAGCTGCTGCAAAACTGTTATTATTTTCTTTTTAGGATGTTATTCAATACTTCTTATTAACCTTTTACAGAAGATATTATGTCACATCTTTATCTGGGGATTTAGTGACGGGAAAAAACTCTTTTTCTGAAAAATAGATATCTTTTCAATTGGTGATCCAGGGAATAAAAATCATTTTTTTGGGGGGGGGGATCATAGGAAGTTTAGAGAATTAAGCATGTGATTTCAGGTTTTCAGCAGATTTTTTTTTTTTTTTGGCTCTTTGCTCAATATAACTTTTGAATTTTCTTTCTGATTTAGTTTTTGGTTGTCCCGATGCAAATAGCTTTTTACTATAGCACCTTCACGCCTTCTGAGAAGTAGGGAGGAGAAATTATAAAAATGTAAATAAAATATTTAAAGGGGCTGGAGGTTCACAATGCTACCAACAGCTCCCTATCTCCTGAGCTCAACTGCAAGCCATTCCAGCTGGCCCGGCTTCCTCTTGGGTGCGTCATGATCTTCCTACTGAGTTTGGCTTCTCTCCTTTCTCATGGGTATGCTCTCCCATGGGTGGTCATTCCCTCTTCCCTTTTTCAATGACTCTTTACTGACTTGAGAGTGTTGCATGAACCTACTGTCTTCAGCCATGTCTAATGTTTTGTCTTTATTCATCATGAAAATTGCATTTCTTTCTCCAAAACCCTCATTGCCAAGAACTGGAAACAATTTGCATTCTTCAGAGGGAAAATGAATAGATAAGAATAGATAAGCTATGGAAAAGGCTAAATTCTTTCCCATGTTATGCAAAAGAATTTAGCCTCAAAATATTACAACTATATTATTACATTTATTTGAAATACTACTGGAAATGGAAAAACTATAGGGAAGAGAACAGGTTGCCAGAGGTTGGAGTGAGAAGAGAGTCTGATCAATAAGGGTCCTGAGAGATTCTTTAGGATGTTAGAATCTTTCTTTCTTTCTTTCTTTCTTTCTTTCTTTCTTTCTTTCTTTCTTTCTTTCTTTCTTTCTGCAACACTGTGGATGGAACCCAGGGACATTCTACCTCTGAGCTACACCCCTAGCCCTATTTTTTATTCTTTATTTTGAAACAGGGTCTCACTGAGTTGCAACAGGCCTCACTAAGTAGCTGAGGCTGTCCTTGAAAAACGATCCTCTGGTCTCAGCCTCCCAAATGCTGGGATTACAAGTGTGCGCCACCACACCCAGCTTTTCTGTACTGTTTCTATAAATATCTTGTATCTGTGCTAAAGAATTCTTTGCATGCATTAAAACTCATAGAATTGTGCACTAGTGTGAATTCTATTATATGTAGATTTTTTTTAAAGGGAGGTCACAGAGTAGGAGAACGTATTTCTGAAACTTACATTTGATAAAGCCCATGTATCCAGAATATATAAAGAATTCTCAGAATTTAATAATAAGGAAACAATCCAATGAAAAAATGCCATAAGATATTTATTTATTTATTTATTTATTTATTTATTTATTTATTTTTGGTGGTACTGGGGTTCCTGGAAGCTCTTCTACCTCTAGGCTACACTCCTAGACCTATTTTATATATTTTTTAAAATTTGGAAACAGGGTCTCTTAAGCCAGCGAGGCTGGCTCCGAACCAGTGCGATCCTCCTGTCTCCGCCTCCCAAATGCGGGGATTACAAGCGTGCGCCACCACGCCCGGCCAAAATGCCATAAGATTTAAACACTTCATCAGGTATGTGTCCTAGTAAGAACATGCTAAGTACATCAAATGATGCCCAGCACTGTCATTAGGCAAAAGCAGATTAAAACTTTGATGAAATAGGCTTATTAGCACGGGTAAAAATAGTAAGAGATTAAAAACACCGACAACACTGAGTGCTGGTGAAGATGTGGAACCTCTGGAACTGGTGAGATTGCTGATGGGAATGTAAAATGGGCTTAGCCATTTTGGAAAACAGTTGACATTTTCTTCAGAAGTTAGGCATACCCACATGATCCAACAATTTCACTTCTATATATTGGCCCATGAAAAATGAAAACATATGTTAAAAAAAACACCCGGACATGGAATGATTATAGTAGCTTTATTCATAATTGCTCCAAACAAGAAAAAACTCACATGTTCTTCATCTGGTGAATGGATACACGTGCTGTGACCCATCCATACAGTGGAAGGACTACCCAGCAAAAGGAATGCGCCATGGCTAGAAATGACAACGTGGGTGTTCAGATGTGTTATGAGGAGTAAAGCCAGACTCATCAGATGATTCCCTTATGACCTGCAGAAAAGGAAAATCTATAGGAGCGGAGCACAGGTCAATGACTGTCGGGGGCCAGAGGAGGAGCGGATTACAGAGGGGCCCAGGGAATGTTTACCGTGATACAGCTGCTCTGTAGCTTGGTGATAATTATAGTGTCATTAGCATCTGCCTTTGTCACAGCTCAGAGATTTTATACACTCTAGAGCAAATCTTTGTGTAATTGTACTGGATGATAAAAAGAAAAACCCAATACAGTCCTCAGTGCTGGTACAACTTGACATGATGGGAGTTTCACTTTTACTTTCCTTCCAATTTTCTTTTCAAACCAATGCGCCGAGAGTTGAGTGTTTACGTGTTATCATGCTGAGCATTTCTGGGACTATAAAAGAAGCCTTACATGACTTCAAGTTGTTCAGAATTTCGAGGACAGTTGTTACAATTTAGATTTTTTCTGGTGAGTCATAAATGGTCATTAGATATCCTCACGTAGGGATCACAGGTGGATCAATGTGGCACCTTACAAAATCAATAAGAAAGCTTTGTATGCTTTGGATTACAATGGAGAGGCCCCGAAGAGGAGGCTATATAAGAAACCAACTGGCCTAGAAATGAGAAGGGCAGTAAGAATGGAGATTGTGTGTGTGTGTGTGTGTGTGTGTGTGTGTGTGTGTGTGTGTGAGTTTAGAAAGCTTAAGAAGATTAAGCGTACACATTCAAGAACAAATCAGGGGGGCCGGGCGTGGTGGCACACACTTGTAATCCCAGCATTTGGGAGCCTCTTACCTGGCTGTCCCTGCTGCCAGAGATGCTTCTTCCCCCATAGCTAAACTCTATCCCCATGCCTTCCCCATTCCTGAACCCAAGCCCCACCTTCTAAATGAGGTCTTTTTTTTTTTCAGTACAAGAGATGGGAACCAGGGGCATTCTACCCCTAGCCCTATTTTTTATTCTTTTATTTTGAAACAGGGTCTCACTGAGTTGCAAAGGGCCTCACTAAGTAGCTGAGGCTGTCCTCGAACCACGATCCTCCTGTCTCAGCTTCCTGAATGCTGGGATTACAAGCGTGCGCCATCACGCCTGGCCAGTCTCTATATCTTCTTAGAGTATTCATTACCTTCTTGCTTTCTAGCCTACTTTACTCACTTAGAATGCCTATTACTCACTGTCTGCCTCCCCTGGCTAGCATGCAAGCCCACAATGGCAGGAATCATTAGATATTTTGTTCAGGGATGCTTCCAAACACCTAGGTTAGTACTGGGCACGTTGTAGGGATCCAATAAATATCTGAGAATAAATGCATTATAAAAATTAATGTTTAGCTGGGCATGGTGGCACACACTTGTAAGTCCTGAGCTTAGGAGGTGGAGACAGGAAGATCGCGCAGGTTCAAAGCCAGCCTCGCTGGCTTAAGAGACCCTGTTTCCAAATAAAAATATAAAATAGGTCTGGGAGTATAGCCCGAAGAAGGGTTCTATCCCCAGTACCACAAAAAAAAAAAAAAAAATTAATGTTTACTGGACATTCCCACCATGTATCTTATTGAATCTGTACAAAAGCCTCATGGGGTAAGTGCAGTTATCTCTCCCATTTTGTACAAAGGAAAGAGAGATGCCAACAGGGAGACGGACCCGAGGTTATATATATATATATATATATATATATATATATATATATATATATATATATATATATATATATATATATATATGTACTAAGAAGTAGAGTCAGTGTTCAGACCCAGTAATGCATTTGAGCATAGAAACACGGACCCAAAGCCTCTAAACACACACACTACTGGTGGCTTATTGGCTCCTGGAAGCCCACGGGAGTTTTGGATGACGGATCAGATTTACTGAATAAACTTCTCAGTGGAAGCCACTTACAGGAAAGAGTTATCCAAGAGAAACCTGGTACTGAGGATATGGAGATCTGGAGACAGGGAGGCTAGGGAAGGCCACACCTTCCATACTTTTGAAAGATAATAAAAGTAGAATTTGAACTTCTTAACTTATCAGTAGTTTATAAGGAATAAAGATTTAAATTTATACCTTCTAAAAAGACAAATGCAGTTTGAATCCCTTTTATTCTCCATCTTTTTTGGGGGGGGTGTTAAAATCTACCTAAAATAAAATCCAATTTGTGCTGAAGCTTACTGGAATTGCTTGGTGTGAGTAATTAATTTCACCCAAACAGATGGGATAATTTGTTATTATTTATTTTTTAAAAATTTTAAAATTTATTTGTTATTATTTATAACACGTGGATCTCTAATAATTCATAATGAATTGGGATTACCAAAAATAGTTTTTTAAAAAAAATCGTACTTTGGATCACTGTTTTCCTAATTCTAGCAGCAGCTTCTGATTATAAAAAGGATCCCCCCCCCCCCCATACACACACGTGGATTTACTCTTCCGGTGCACGCTTGGGGGAGGGTGACCTTTCACTTGCTGTTGATGACCGCCCTCTGGTGGTGGGCCGTAAGGCTGCACGGCTCCATCTTGCTCCCAGGTTCTTTGTGAGGCATGAGGCCTTTGTCTAGAGTGGTCTGGGATATCCCTGGTGAAGAGAAGCACGCACACAGTATGATTTTTCTTCCCCAGTGATCTCTGCTGTTCTTTAAACGTAACAGGAAAATGTGTGGTCGTTATTTCTAGATTTGATTCTCTCTATTTTTTTTTTTTTTTTTTTTGCTGACTGCTGTTACTGTGACCAATCTTAGTTATAATTATTTTTCCCTTCCTATTTTACAGGAAATAATTAGTAAATGAGAATACAAAAAAAAAAGTAAATTTAAAAAGCCTTTACATTTAAATTTTTAGCTTTGCTCTCTACATTTCTGTTGTTGCTGTTAAGTGCATAAAGTGCCTTTTAAGGCTAAGAAATATCGAAAGGTCTTGGGATTGTGAGTTCATCCTATTTAGAGTTTGGGAGATGATAGAGGAGGAAACTAGAGAACGATATTAAAAGGCATCTCCCCTGCACAGACCCTTGATAACATGCCCCTGGGACAAG
Organism: Muscardinus avellanarius; assembly: GCF_963383645.1. Lineage (NCBI taxonomy): Eukaryota > Metazoa > Chordata > Mammalia > Rodentia > Gliridae > Muscardinus > Muscardinus avellanarius. The sequence continues at coordinate 77,132,755 of NC_137800.1, read as the reverse complement.
AGTGTACATAGATACCTGGTTCTGATTTCAATTCGTCCTACAAAATGGCTGCCATTTTAATCTCACTAAATCAAGGGACAATGTCTTACCCTGGCTTCATGATAGATGGAAAAGGCCTTGGATGTTTGAAGTTAGAACTGAGTTTGAGTCTAACCTCTGACAAGGAGCTGTGTGAGTTTGGGCACATTTACTTAAACCCTCTTGTTGCCACAGGAGCCGAGGTTCCCCACTTGTAGGCTGCGTAGCTTAGCGTAGGGGAGATACTGAAGTGAAGATCTTTGCCCACAGCCGTTCGCCCAAGGTGCCGTGTGAAAACACTCCCTGCTCTCCCCAGTTGTCACTGGCTTATTAAAATGTGGCCTTGAAGACAAGCCACATGCCGAAATGCCGGGGAACAGACAAGATGTAATAAATGGGAGGTTATTTGACGTGAACTCCAAGCTTTCCTAATTATACAATTTGTCTTTATGTGTTTAGAGGCTATCTTAATAAGAGCATATACATTTATAATTGTTTAATATTCCAGGTTAGTGTGGTGGCACACGCTTGTCATCCCAAGCATTAGGGAGGTAGAGACCAGAGGATCACGGGTTTGCTTGTGGACAGCCTCAGGTACTTAGCAAGGCCCTTCACAATTCAGTGAGACCCTGTTTCAAAAACAAAAAAGACTAAAAAAAAAAAAAAAAAGTCGGGCTGGAGCGTAGCTCAGAGGCACAACACCCCTGGGTTTCATCTCCAGTACTACATAAACAAAACAAAACAAAACAAAACAAAAACAAACAAAAAACAAGCTTTTTTTTTTTTGCAGTACAGAGGATGGAACACAGGGGCATTCTACCTCTGAGCTAAACCCCCAGCCCGATTTATTATTCTTTATTTGGAAACAGGGTCTCACTGAGTTGCAAAGGGCCTCACTAAGTAGCTGAGGCTGTCTGCGAACTGCAGTCCTCCTGTCTCAGCCTCCCAAACGCCGGGATGACAAGTGTGCGCCACCACGCCCAGCTTAGTTAAAATTTTAAGGAAGACCCTGACTCAGTAACACCTATTAAGGGAGTTTGTCTGAGAATCTATTGTGTCTGATATTGCTAATAGGGACATCAGCTCTCTTTTGGCTAATACTTGCCTGGTTCAGGTCTGCAATTTTCCATCTGCAATTATGAAAATCAAAGAGTTTTTAAAACACAAAAGTTAATTATATAATGCTTTTGGCAGCAAAACTTGACCTATGCTGATGTGATGGTCTTTATCCCACATGTGAATGTTCATGTGCTTCTTTCAAATTATAGGGTGCTGCCTCAAAGTACTGCAGGTATCAGGCCATAGGTGACATATGTCCCATATTGACTTTTAAATTCAAATTAACCTACACGGAAACATAATTGGCTCCACCATACGGGCTCCACGCCTGGGCTCTCTCTGTGTTCTTATGGTTTAGATATGTATCTTTAAGTAGAATTTAGCCGGATTTGCTTTTTTCTTGGTACTGGAGATGGAACCCAGGGGCATTATACCTCTGAGTGATTCCTCCTGCCCCAGTTCTTTTTATTTTGAAATAAGGTCTTGCTAAATTGCCAAGGCTGGCCTTGAACCTGTGATTCTCCTGTTTCAGCCTCCCAAGTACTGGATAGGTGTGTACCACCATAACAAACTATATTTTACATGGAAGGTTTAACCTATTTAAAAATCTTTCTGATAATTTAAGTTTTTCTATTTCCCAGTTTCTACTTTCTAATCATCCCATGTTATCTATATTTTCTTCCTTCCCAGAAATATCTTGGGTTGATAGAGCTTCCCTTTCTGTCTTTTTCTTTTTCTCAAGCATTTGCTCAATTAGCTATGAAATTATACCCTCTTCTGTCTTTCTATGGCTCTGGTTAAAATACTTCCATGCATATTTAACTTATGAGGTCTAAAATGAATCACTATCTTTAGCCTGCACTTCACTTATTTATTTGTTTCTTATTTTTTGGTACTGGGTATTGAACCCAGGGGTATTCTACTTCTGAGCTACACCCTCAGCCCTATTTTTTTTCTTTTTTTTACTTTGAAACAAGGTTTCACCAAGTTGTGGAGGGCCTCACTAAGTAGCAGAGGCTGGCCATGAACCTGTGTACCTCCTGTCTCAGCCTTCCAAGTACTGGGATTAAAAATGTGCACCACCACGCCTGGCTTCCACAGTGAATTTTAAGACATCTTTATAACCTCATAATGAAACTCTAGACCTGTTAGCAGTCACTTCCTATGGTGGGTATAAATGTGTCTTTCCAAATTTATGTCTACCTGGCATCTCAGAATGTGACTGAATTGATAGCCGGGTATGTTGGCGCACGTTTGTAATCCCCGCACTTGGGAGGCGGAGACAGGAGGATCGCGCAGGTTCGAAGCCAGCCACGCGCGCTGGCTTAGGAGACCCTGTTTCCAAATAAAAATGTAAAAATAGGTCTGGGAGTGTAGCCTGGAGGTAGAGGACTTCCAGGAACCCCAGTACCACCACCAAAAAAAAAAAAAAAAAAAAAAAATGTGACTGAATTGAGAAATGGGGCTTTTGCATCTGTAGTTGGTTAAGATGAGGTCATACCGATTAGCACGGTTTCTTAATACAAACATTAGTGTCCCTGGAAGAAGAGTAAAGGATATCCCAGTACTTGGAAGGCTGAAACAGGAGGATCATGGGTTTGTGTCCAGCTGCAGCAACTTGTGAGGCTCTGCTTCAACATAAAGAATAAAATAGAGCTGGGTGTGTAGCTTGGAGGTAGAATGCCCCTGGGTTCAATCCCCAGTACAAAAGAAGAAGCAGGAGGAGGAAGAGGAGGAGGAGGAGGAGGGGAGGGGGGAGGGGGAGGGGGAGGGGGAAGAGGAAAGGTAGAGAGGATATCCAGAGGAGGAGAAGGCTACGTGAAGAAAGAGATAGATTGGAGTGACGTGGCTATAAGCCAAGGACTTCTGGGAGCTGCTATCAGCTGGAAAGAGAAGGGGAAGGATTCTTCCCTAGAGTCTTCTGAGAAATATGGCCTGGCTGGTACCTTGTGGCCTCTGGTGCCATACAGTAATAAATTCCCGTAGTTTTACGGCACCTCGCTTGTGGTGGTTTGTTGTGGTAGCCCTAGGAAACCAACATACTCCTTATTCTTTATTTTCCCAGATACTGGTAACTACTGATCACCCTCCCTCCCTTCACCCTTTCCTTCCTCCCTCCCTTCTTTTTTTCAGTACTGGGGATTGAACCCAGGGGCATTCTACCTCTGAGCTACACCCTCAGCCCTATTCATTTACTCACTAAGCTACTGAGGGCCTCACTGAGTCGCTGAGTGACGCTGGCTTCCAATCTGCAATGCTCCTGTCTCAGCCTCCCAAGTACTGGGGTTACAGGCATGCACCACCACGCCCAGCCTAATCTACTTTCTGTCCTGTGGATTTGCACGTTTCAGACAATTCTTACGAACGGAGTCATACAATATGTGGCCTTTTGTGTCTGGATCTTTAACTTAGCATGTTTTCAAGGTTCATCCATGTTATAGTATGTATGAGTGCTTTGTTTTTTTAATGGCCAGATAATAGTTCATGGAATTGCGTTCATCATTGGGTCGACATTTGGGCTGTTTCCACCTTTGGCTCTTGTAACGCTGTTCTGGACATTTGTGTACAAGGTTCTGTTGACATATTTTTATCACTCTTGCCTGTATACCTAGGGGTGGAATTGCGGGGTCATACGCTAGCTCTAAGCATTGGAGGAACTGCGGGACTCTCTTCCCAGGTGGCTCCACAACTTGTTTTCCTGCCTGTAACAGGGTATTGAAGGCCCCATTTCTGCACGTCCTCACCAAGGTGTGTTAACATCTGCCTTTATTCTAGCCATCCTGATGGTCATGAGTGGTCTCATAGTGGTTTGCATTCTCTGATGGTTAGTGATGCAGGGCCTTGTTTTGAATGTTTACTGTCCCGTTGGGGCTCTTCCTCAGGGAAACATTGATTGTGACCCTTTGTCAAAATTTTGAATTGGATCATCTACCTATTTACTTTTGAGTTGTATTATCTACCTTTTTTTTTTTTTTTTTTTTTTGGTGGTACTGGGGTTCCTGGAAGCCCTTCTACCTCCGGGCTACACTCCCAGACCTTTTTTTTTTTTATAATTTTGAAACAGGGTCTTGTTCGAACCTGCGCGATCCTCCTGTCTCCACCTCCCAAGCGTGGGGATTACAAGCGTGCCCCACCACGCCCGGCCCTATTATCTACCTATTTAATTAAATTAATTAATTTATTTTGGTGGTACTGGGGATGGAACCCAGGGACTTTCTACCTCTGGGCTATACTCCCAGACCTATTTTTTTATATTTTATTTGAAAACAGGATCTCACTAAGTTGCTGAGAGCCTCACTAAGTAGCTGAGGCTGGCTTTGAACCTGCGCAATCCTCCTGTCTCAGCCTCCCAAGCGCGGGGATTACAAGCGTGCGCCACCACGCCCGGCTCATCTACCTATTTTAGATATGCATCCTTCATCAGAAACTGGATTTGCAAATGTTTTCTTCCATTCTCTGAGTTGTCTTTTCAGTTTCTTGATTGTGTCCTTTGAGGCTAAGGTTTTAATATTGATGAACCACAATTTGCCCGTATTTTACTTGTTGACTATGTTTTTGGTGTTACAGACAAGAGTCCGTTTCAAAATCAGATCCTCAGTTTTATTAAATACTTATTTTTTAGCTGGGCGTGGTGGCGCACGCTTGTAATCCCCGCGCTTGGGAGGTGGAGACAGGAGGATTGTACAGGTTCGGAGCCAGCCTCGCTGGCTTAAGAGACCCTGTTTCCAAATAAATAAAAAATATAAAATAGGTCTGGGAGTGTAGCCTGGAGGTAGAAGGGCTTCCAGGAACCCCAGTACCACAATAATAATAATAATAATAATAATAATAATAATAATAATTACTTATTTTGAGTTAATTTTTGTGTATGGCGTGAGATAAGAGTTCCATACCATTCTTTTGCATATAGCTGCCCAGTAGCCTCTGTATCATTTGTTGAAAAGCCTACTAATGAAAGATCTTGGCATCCTTTAAAAAATCATTTCCTACAAACCAAAGACATCTTTCCAAAAATATGGCCAACGTCTCATTCCTTTCTATCTCTCCTCCTCCATATACGAGCTCTCTTCTCTCTATTGGTTTTTTAAACTTAAGTTCTGTTCAACTCTCCTTTCTGCACCTCATCCTTTATATTAATAGTAGTATTCAGGCTGGATGTGATGGTGCACACTTGTAATCCAGTACATGGGAGACTGAGACAGGAGGACCCAGGGTGGTGGCCAGCCTCAGCTACTTATGAGACCCTCTACAACTTGGTGTGACCCTGTTTCAAAATAAAGAATAAAAAATAGGGCTGGGGATGTAGCTTAGAGGTAGAACGCCCCTGGGTTCAAACTCCAGTTCTGTAGTTTATTTTTATTCCATTGATCTTTATGTCTAGCCTTGTGCCAGTATTACATTGTCTGCATTATTGTGGCTTTGTGATAAGTTTTGAAATCAGGAAGTGTGAATCTGCCAGCCTTATTGTTCTTTTTCAAAATTGCTTGGCTCTGGTGGGTCATTTGTAATTCTATAGGAATTTTGGAATCGGCTTGAATTTCCTATTGTGGTTCTCTCGTAATTAATGACGACTGTTTTTCTTGCTGCTTTCAAGTTTTTCTTCTTGCGCCGGCTCGCTAATTTTACCACGATGAGTCTGCCTGTCGATCTCTAGTCATTTGTTTTAGTTGGAGTTAATTAAGCTTCCTAAATGTGGAGATTATTGTTTTTAAGTAAATTTGGCTTCAATTTCCCAGCAAAACACACATACACGCACACACAAAGTTGTTCTTGTCATTTTGATAAGAAGTATTCCCCTCTGGATGATAGCGGATAATTAATTAATCTAATTATCCAACATGCATCTTCTGAGAGTCTATTATGTCCTATGCACTGCTGATTTCTGAAATGAACAAGGACTCTGCCATTGATAATACAAACATTTATACGTATCAATATGCTAATATGTGTATATATATAATTGAAGTACTGGGGGATTGAACCCAGGGGCATTATACCTCTGAGCTACACCCCCAGCCGTATTTTTGATTCTTTATTTTGAAACAGGGATTCCCTAAGTTGTAGAGGATATCGCTAAATAGTTGAGGCTGGCCGCAGTCCTGAGATCCTCCTGTTTCAGTTTCCTGAGTACTGGGATTACAGGTGTGTGCTACCACACCCAAATCAAAGATATTTTCTGATGTGTTTCTGACGCGACAAGAAAGGAGATTCAGCTCCGCAGAACTCCACACATTCGTAAAAGGCCTGTGAGGTGGAGATCTTGAGCCACCCTGTGGTCCTCTTTGAGCAAGGCACCTTGGATCCATCATGTCTTGGCTCCAGATGACTCTTGTACTCTCACCTCCCCACTCTGGCCCAACCTGCTCTATTTGCGATCCCTGGAGACAAACCAAACATTTGTACACCCTGAGGTCTCCTCTTTGCCACCTCCTTCATACCACACTCGGTCTACAAGACTCAGTTTAAGCATGAGTCTTGGAAGCATTCCTGACATCTCCTCCCTCCGACTCATTGGATGTCTTTCCTCTGTGTTTTCCTCCAAATCTTCTCCTGTATTCCAAGCACAACTCTCTCATAACCTTTGCTAAACTTGCCCTAAGTACTTACTTGGATCTTTCTCCCGTATTAACCTATTGGTAACCTGGGCTCAGGGATTTTATCTCTTTACATTCTACGTCAAAGACTCACAAAGGCTTCTTGTCAAATAGACTGATGTAGCCGGGCGTGGTGCTGCACGCTTGTAATCCCCGCGCTTGGGAGGCGGAGAAAGGAGGATCGTGCAGGTTCGAAGCCAGCTGCTCTGGTTTAAGAGACCCTGTTTCCAAATAAAATATTAAAAAAAAAAAGTAGTTCTGGGAGTGTTAGCCCGGAGGTAGAAGGGCTTCCAGGAACCCCAGTACCACCAAATAGACTGATGTATAAGTAGGCATGACTGTTTATTCGCCTGTGGCAATGATGGCCCCTAACCTTTATGTCTCAGAACAACATGCCTCCACTTGCCTTCCTGGGCCACATTCCACTCAGATAACAATCGTTCTGGACAGTCTTGCCTGCCAAAGCCAGAAGGAAAGTTAGAATTATCCCCGCTTAGAGGGTAAACAGTTACAATTTAGTTAATTATGACTTTATCAGAATAGAAGTTAAGGATGAGCATATAGCCCCCTTTCTTCTATATCCTATTCTTTTATTCTGTTTCTATAGTATGCAACTCTTAATTCCAATCGCAGCACCTCAGCAGGAGAGGTAAGGAGATTCACTGGAGTCAGGGAAGGATAAAGCCCTTACAATGGGGAGCATGGCTTCCAGAGCAGAGGTTTTGTGCCACGTCCCTTGCTTACTCACACAGAGGTGTGAATCCCTCCTTTCCTAGTCATGTCCTAAGTTGGAGTACTTGTAGCCAAACCACAGACACTAAGACTAGCAGGCAACTCAACCATTAGGAACAACTCGCACATGCCCTGGGAGGCCAGGGCTGGAGACCAGGGTTGGTTGTAGGTGATGAGCAGGTTCCCCGTTGAACATAATTAGACTGTTGAAAAGGAGGCAAGAGAGGGCCGGGAAAGAGGGCAAGTCCTCACCACCCACTATGTTGAGAGGATGCCACACAATCATGCTCAGCTTTTGAGTTCTGATTCAGTTTAAGGAACATTTACGGTGCACTCAGAAGGTGGCAGGACTGGACCTAGAGTCACAATCATTTGCAAGGTAGATACGGTCCCTGCCCTTATGATGTGTCTGGATAAGTAAATACTAAGGAGACACTGAGAAGTGTTATGATGGGAGCCATCCAATGTGTTAGGGGAGCATCCTGAGGAGATGATGTCACACCTTGCTCCTCAGAGAAAATGAATGCGCCCACTTCACCCCAAGGAGGGTGCAATGTCAAGGATGTGCAGAGGGTGGACCTGGTCGCCCAAACGTCTCTTTCTTTATCTCAGCTCCTCCAAGGGGTTAGTGCTGTAATGAGCAAATGGAGCCAGTGGTGCTGAAATTAGAGGTGGCCAACAGGGGTCCGGGTGAGGAGCTTCACTGGTAGGCATGTGTGTATGTGGTACCTGTCACAGAATTTCTCAGGAAAGGGATGGAGGACCTGTCCCTTCTTGCCAGGACAGTAGATTAGGCTGCAGATATTTATCACTGAAAACCAATGATCATGATTTGGTGAGTCTCGTCTAGCTAGTGAGTGAACACGTATTCTCCTCAGATGTTTCTCACCACTACTCTTTCCATGACTCAAAACAGGCAGACAGTAGGATGCAACATCTATTTCAGAATCATTGATTGAATGCACAAAACCCAATTAATTAATTAATTAATTAAATTTCGGTACTGGAAATTGAACCCAGGTGCATTCTATCTCTTAGCTATCCCCCCAGCCCTTTTTATTTTATTTTTATTTTGAAACAGGGGCACGCTAGGTTGCTGAAGGTATTGCTAAGTTGTTGAGGTGGGCCTTGAACCTGTGGTCCTCCTATCTCAGCCTCCCGAGTCTTGGGATTATAGGCATGTGCCATCGCAAACTGTTCTGCCCCTTTTACAGAGGGACTTTGATTTCTTTCCGCAGTAACTGGCGTTTTGTAATGATGTTGCTCCCTGCGATTGCTATCAGATCCGGAGGCACAAGCTAGAACCTTTCATAATGAGCTTCCCTGGGAACCAAGCCCCTTTAGCAGCATTAGTCAAAGCACAAAACAGAATTCTGTTCTGTGTCAGGATGTATTTAACACGACTTTGGTTTTGATTTGGTATTTTGATGATTTGTAGAGCAGCAAGACACATGAGCCTAGCAGCTCGGGGTAGTTGCTATAGTAATAGTAGTGCAAATTTTGAGATCCATTAAAAGATTTTTAGAATTAAAGTTGTTTAAATATTTTGATAGTGCTCTCACTGAAATAAATCGAAATACAGAAAATTCATTAATTTGCTAAGTACTCAACCTCACAGAGTCCTTTAAGAAGGATACTAAAAAGAGTGTCTGGAAATTTAAATAAACTGGGAAGCTGTCACTAGAGTTACTTCCTGAAACCATAGTCCAACCTGACGCCTGCATTTTTCTTTGTACCCAAATGTATTGTCATGAATTACTGACACTAGTTTAAATACGGCTCTAGATTGTTGTGTAGAGCACGACAATCCCTTTGACGGACTGAAGATTTGGCAGGTAGCAAAGCAACAATCCTTCGCTGCTGAACAAATTCAAATCACTCTCGCACCCTAAAAGCAATAAATAACCGGCCTTGGATGGAAATACACGGTGTGCCTCCCACCCCCAACATTTTCAAGGCCAAGGCAAAAGCACAAATGGAGGCTCATGTGACACTGGTCTCTGAGCTATAAACCAACTTGTTAAGTACAATACAGTTTACCCATTGATATTGAGAATACTGCCTTGCACTTGAAAGGCAAGGTCCAATTAGGAACTCGGAGACTACCTAGTGTTACATATTGGCATAAGGTAACAAGGGGGGGCACTGATATCTCCCCCAGCCTTGACCCCGGTCTTCGCTCCTCTGTTCTCACCACACGCTCCATCCTGCACCGCAGAGGCCTCGTGGCACAGGGCCAGGAGCGATGTTTTCTACCTCCTCTCCATGACTGTCACGCCCCCTGCAGGACGAGGTGGGAACTCCTCCAGCTGTTGTGACTGGCGCCGGCCCTGGAAGAGGGCTCAGGACCATTTGGGAAGGACATTTATGGGCACATGGAATGAGATTTAGAAGAAAGGGCATGAGCTCCAAGCAGGAGTGCCCCAATAGCTTGAGAACAGGAGAGAGTGAGGATCAGCTCTCTAAAGCACGGGATAACCCAGCATGGGTGCACACTCCTGTAATCCCAGTACTTGGGAGGCTGAGATAGAAGGATTGTACGTGTAGCTTGGAGGGTAGAATGCTCCTGTGTTCAATCTCCAGTCCCCCCAAAAAAGTAAGAAGGCAGAGAATCTTTCTGCCCACACTGCAGGGGAGGTACCAGGGAGCTTTCTGGCACTAAGGGCTGAACCAACCCCCTCCTATTTAGCTGGGTTACTCTCTCCCCGGGTGTCTTGTTTACTCTCCTGGATTGATTACTTTTATGGGCTTCTAGACAAGCTCAAGGATATACCATTCCCCATGGGAAAATAGCTCATGGCAAAGCAGCTTCCTAAGGAGGTGCCAGCTCTTCCTGAGAGCTGGGGTTGCAGAGAGGATGTTGAAAGCAGGGGCTGAAACCACTCTCTTACCTTTCGGAATCCTTCTTCAAACCTGTCATCACCTCCTACTTCAGCCAGCCTCCCTCCCCAGGAAGCCCCAGCATCTCTGCCATCTCTCCTCTTTTAAAGGGAGACCAGCCCGGCCAGTTCTGCGGGCCAATCGCCTTCTCTCTGACAGTCACCTCTCTGCTCTGCCCCTCAGCGTCTCCCTGCCTGACATTAGTGATTTTGTGTGTGGCTCAAGGCCTGGCCTGGATCCCTGGAAACCTGGTATGTGCCTCTTCTCGCCCACGGACTGTCACCTCCCTCAGCTCACCTCCCGATGGGTGAGTGATTCATCTGGGGGTGGAGTGGGGAGGCCAGCCAGCCACACCTGAAGACTGTGCCTCTGGGACCCTGCAGATTTAATTGCTCTGCACTTTGCGTCTGATTTCACCATTTCAGCCAATGTAATCAAAGGGATGAGAATAAAACGACTTGTTGACATTTCCTCCTTTCATTTCAGGAACTAGAAAATGATATGAATTACCTTTTTTTTTTTTTTTTTGATAGTGGGCCCTTTCACTTGATCTGTGCTCTTTACCTCATTTCCTGCCGGGGTAATTTCAGGTTCAACCTGTTTTTCTTTTTTTTTAAGTTATGAATCATATCAGTGACTCAAAGCCAATTTTGGTAGGAAAAAAAAAACAGCTAAGCTAGCTGTCTATAACGAATCAAGCCTAGAAATGTGAATTGTCATCCTTGAAACTTTGGCAAACACCCACAAAGGCATTATTCACTCATTCATTAAGCCAAAATATGTTGAAGGCATGCTCAATGGATGGTATCATCTGTACAAGCAATTAACTACTTTCTTCTGAATGATGCATAGATTTTTTTTTTTTAAAGGTTGGATTCTTTTTATTTTTCTAAGGGGTGGAAAACATTCAGAAATAGTGGTTACCAATTTTTTTCAACTGTATTGCTGTTAAATAGACTAGGAGAATATATGGAGTTATTCAATCCTAACATATTATGAGAAAGAATTAGTATATTATACATTTATTTATTTATTTATTTATTATTTTTTGGTGGTACTAGGGATGGAACCCAGGGTACTTCTACCTCTGGGCTACACTCCCAGACCTGTTTTATATTTTATTTGGAAACAGGGTCTCACTAAGTTGTTGAGAACTTCACTGAGTAGCTGAGGCTGGCTTTTTTTTTTTTTTTTTTTTTTTTTTTTTGCAGGTCTGGGGATGGAACCCAGGGGCATTCGACCTCCGAGCTACACCCCTGCCCTATTATTTGTTATTGTGAAACTGGGTCTCACTGAGTTGCAGAGGGCCTCACTAAGTAGCTGAGGCTATCCGCGAACCACGATCCTCCAGGTCTCAGCCTCCCGAATGCTGGGATTACAAGTGTGCGCCACCACGCCCGACTTTGAGGCTGGCTTTAAACGATCCTCCTGCCTCAGCCTCCCAAGCGCAGGGATTACAAGTGTGTGCCACCATGCCCGGCTATACATTTATTTTTAAATCACAGACCTGGAAGAGTCCTCAAAGATGATACAACTTTTTTTTTGTACTGGGGGTTGAACCCAGGGTGTTCTATCTCTGAGCTACACCTCAGTTCTATTTTACTTATTTTTTATTTTGGTTTCAAAAGAATAAATTTGATCACACTAAGTTGCTGAGGATGGCCTTGAATCTTCAATCCTCCTGTCTCAGCCTTCCAAATACTGGAATTACAGGGCTGTGCCATCACACCCGACTACACACAACTTTTCAATTTCACTAATGGGAAAAAGGAGGCTCAGAGGGGACCAATGACTGGCTGAAGGTCACATGGCCGGTCAGCCTATGGCAGGGCCAGGCCTGGAGCCTGGATCTGTCTTTCTGTGAGCAAGTGCCCGTTCTAGGAATAATCATGATAGTATTTTTAAAAATCTATTTTGATACCGGGCGTGGTGGCACACACTTGTAATCCCCGTGCTTGGGAGGCAGAGACAGGAGGATCTTGCAGGTTCAAAGCCAGCCTTAAAGTCGGGCGTGATCAAAGCCGCGTGCGCTGGCTTAGGAGATCCTGTTTCCAAATAAAAATAGGTCTGGGGGTGTAGCCCGGAGGTAGAAGGGCTTCCAGGAACCCCAGTACCACCACAAAAAAAAGAAAGAAAGAAAGAAAGAAAGAAAGAAAGAAAGAAAGAAAGAAAGAAAGAAAGAAACAGAGGTACAGAAAAAAAGAAAAAGGGAAAATATACCTAGAAGGTTTAAGAACTTTGGGAAGAATCTCTTGGAAATACTTAGCGTTGTTTTACTCTTTGACCTCTAGGTGGGGAAAGAGGTTACGTGCTAATGGTCATTTTCTTCTTAGGCCATAATGCTTTTTCTTTTCTTTTTTTTTTTTTTTTTGTGGATTTGGGGATGGAACTCAGGGGCATTTGACCTTCGAGCCACATTGCCTGCCCTATTTTTATTCTTTATTTTGAAACAGGGTCTCACTAAGTTGCGGAGGGCCTCACTAAGTAGATGAGGCTGTCCGTGAACCGTGATCCTCCAGTCTCAGCCTCCCAAATGCTGGGATTACAAGCATGTCCATCACACCTGGCTAACTCTATCTCTATACCCTTTGACCAACATCCCCCCAGTCCTCCTGACCCAAGCCTCTGGTAACCACCACTCTTCTTCTAGCTTCTATGAGTTTGTTTTAGATTCCACATGAAAGTGAGAACATGTCTATTGTTGCTGTAGTTGTCTAAGCTTTTGAGGCTCGAGTCCAAAAAAATTCTTGTCACAACCAATGTTGTATAATTCCCCAACATGTTTTCTTCTAGTAGTTTTGTAGCGTCAAGTCTTATGTTTGAGTCTTTAATCCATTTTGACTTGATTCTCATATCTAAAGTAAGACAGTGGTCCAATCTCATTCTTTTGTTTGTGACTATCTAGTTTTCCCAAAATGCTTTATTAAAGAAATGTTCCTTTTCCCCATTGTGTGTTCTTGGCACTTTTGTCAAAATTCAATTGAATAGAAATGTGTGGATTTGTTTCTAGGATCTCATTTATATTCCTTTGGTCTAAGTTTTTACAACATCACCATGCTATTTTAATTATCTTAGCTTTATAATGTAGTTTAAAAATCAGGTAATAGGGATGCTTCAGCTTTGATCTTTTTGCTCAAGGCTGCCTTGTAAATTTTAAGATTGCTTTTTCTATCTGTGAAAAATGTCATTGGAACTTTAATAGTGATTGCATTTGATATGTAGCTTGCTTTGGGTAGTATGAATCTTTTTACAATATTAAATCTTTCAGTTCACAAACATGGGGCATTTTCCTATTTATTTGTGTTTTTATCTATTTCATCAATATTTTATGGTTTTCACTGTCTTCTACCTCCTTGATTAAATTTATCCCTAAACACTTTATTTTTTGTTGCCATTGTAGATGAGATTATTTTCTTGATTTATTTTTTTCAAAGAGTTTGTTGTTAGTGTATAGAAACGCTACTGATGCATTTTGTATCCTGCAGCTTTACTGAATTCATTTCTTACTTCTAAGAGTTGTTTTGTTGGTATTCCCCTTGTCTTCCAGGAATTCCGTAGACACCAAAGTCCATAGAAGCTCAAGTCCTTTACGTAAAATGGCATGGATTTTGCATACAACTTATGCATATCCTCCAATATGCTTTAAATCATCTTTAGATTGCTTTTACCATCTAATGCATATAAATGTTTTATAAATATTTATACTGTATTATCTAGAAAGGAATGGCAAGGAGAATGTCTATACAACCTTAATACAGAATCAATTAAAATTTTCTTAAAATATTTTTAATCCATTGTGTTTGTATTCATGGATAGGGAACCCATGGATAGAAAGTGGACTGTATAAGATCATATTTTCAGCAAAAGTGACAATTTCACCATATTCCTTTCCCATTTGGATGCCATTTATGGCTCAAAGAAAATAGAGTTGGTGAACTTAAGGAGAAGCCTATAGTTCCTAAATGGGTCCTTGAAAAAACTTCTAGATATTCCTGTCTTATAGGATGTAAAAATTCAAATGCGAACTAAAGTTTATTGAATAACAAAAAATGTTAGCCAGGTGTGGTGGCACACACCTGTAATCCCAGTATTGGGGAGGCTGATATAGGATGATTGTAGGTTTGAAGACAGACTTAACAAGTAGTGAGAATCTCATCAACCTAGTGAGACCTTGCAAAATAAAATAAAATAAAATAAAATGGAATGAAATGAAATAAAATAAAATAGGGCAGGGGTGTAGGTTGGAGGTAAATTGTCCCTGAGTTCAATCCCCAGTACCACACACACGCACACACACACACACACACACACACACACACACACACACACAACACACACACACACATTGTCATTAATTAATTTCATGCTCTTACTCGGAGTTATATAAATGTGAATAAACTGGTACATAAGTAAACATTCAGATTTTGGTGGAAATGAATAATAAATGAATTGAATAGGAAGGAATTCAACTGAGTAAGTTCAACATGCAGGGATTTTTTTGGTTGTTTGTTATTATTTTTTTCTTTTGTCATTTAGCTACTTTGCAACCATCAGTGGCTACTCTATGGGGCCATAAAAATCAAATACCTTTACTTGTAATATTATACAGACTGCTATGATATCTTTGTACATTAATGATTAAACTTTAATCATTTAGATCGAAGGCAGGTAGAAATCTCAAAATTTATTTATTTATTGATTGATTGATTGATTGATTTTTGCGGGTCTGGGAATGGAACCCAAGGGCATTCTACCTCAAGTTACACCTCCACACCTCCAACTCTATTTTTTATTCTTTGAGACAGAGTTTCACTAAGTTGCGGAGGGTCTCACTAAGTAGCTGAGGTTGCCCACGAACCTGATCTTCCAGTCTCAGCCTCCTGAATGCTGGGATTACAAGAGTATGCAACCACGCCCAGCTTGAAATCTCAAATTTTAAACTTTAATAATTTAGATTCGTGAGGATTGGGTAAGTGCTAATTGGGTGATGTGTGCATGTATGTCTCCACAGGTCTTTTATCCCATTAAGATATATGACTACAATGCACCAATAAAAAAATTAAAAAATTTTAACTTACAAAGCAGCCAGTAAAAATTAACAACAGTTGCAGCAATGTTTATATATATACCTTTACTATTGGCATGAAATTTAGAATTTATGGCTCAGTATGATAATTATCATTAAAATTCTATGTAGGTTAACACATTGGCAAAAATCAAAGAATAGCTCCAAATCTTTTATACATTTAGAAAATAGTATTAATAATCAGAGATATGCTTATTAGCTGATGGACAGTTATATCTTTCTTATACACTAATAAATCATTAGTTTAGTCAAAGTTGGCAGATAAAAAAAACAATTTAGATTGAAGGTAGGTAGGAATTTCGAAGCAAATTTACATCTCTTTGTCTACTGCCCAGTAGCATACTAATAACACAATTCTAATTTGACCTTTGAGAATTTTGATGGTAAAAATAATGCCGTAAATGAGAAGGAAAATATGGCCCCGTGACTAGCTAAATTAAAGTCCATAGAACAAGAAAAAAGAGATTTTCATTTTGCCTTTGAATGCCATTTTCAGATTTTTCCTCTTGTGTTCCAAATCTAGGCATTTAAGTTTAAAGTTAAAAAATAATCACTGCAACTTCAGGAACAAGTATACAAAGGATTTTAACTGTATCTGTGATGTTTTATTTCCTTGAAAATATCTGAAGTAAATGAACAAATTGGAACAATTTTTAAAAACTGCATAGCGATAGGCCGGGCGTGGTGGCGCACGCTTGTAATCCCCGCGCTTGGGAGGCGGAGACAGGAGGATCGCGCAGGTTCGAAGCCAGCCGTGCTGGCGTAAGAGACCCTGTTTCAAAAATATAAAATAGGTCTGGGAGTGTAGCCTGGAGGAAGAAGGGCTTCCAGGAACCCCAGTACCACCAAAAAAAAAAACCAAATAAAACAAAAAAAAAAACTGCATAGCGATGACTAAGAACCAGTCATTTTCTCCTCCCTATTATGTATTTAAAATGCATCATGATAAGACACGCAGCCTTCGGAGGGCCTGATCACTTATGTAAGCCATTAGTCAGCACAGGCACTCTTTTATCAAGGGTTTATCTTATCAATAGGGAAATCACACCATTAAAAAAAAAAAAAGGCAGCAGCGCAGTGCGGCTAGAACTTCAACCAAAGAGTGGAGGTGGAGAAAATGGTAGAAGGTGGAAATCTGAAGCTTGATGGAATTGTGGGTAGGTGCTTCGTGGGGGCTGGGCAGAGAGGCACAGAGGTAGGAGAGTAGGTTCCTTCATGGCTGGGCTTTGGTGAGGCTGGCTCGGTGGAGACTGGCTACCACAGGACTGAAGAATATACCCTTTCCAAGGGTCTGGAAAATGTGCCATGTCTACAGAACTGGTGTGAACCTACCTGCCACTTTGTAAAAAGTCATGTCGAGTTTGGATTTTCAGAGGTCTAAGGAAGAAAGGTCAAACAGGAAGAAAAAAAGCCAAATGTATGCTACAGAGCAGGATGTCTACCTTTTAATTATAATTTTTTCTTCTGTCTCACAGTATGGTTTTGATGTGAGGGCAGGATTTAGCTATGGAAGGTCTTACCTGGAAGGATGTGGTTAAGGGAAAGAACGTTAGTAGCTTTCCAAATCTCCCATGATGCTTTCAGGCCACTTCTAATATTCTGTGACTTGTCAGCTCTGCCCAGTACAATTTATTATGTGGTAGATTTGAGGTTCTGTAGAGCTAACAGATATAACATCAGGTAGATTTAAAAAGTAGGTGGTAATACTTTTTCCATTAAACTTAATTCTACTATTTTGGTAAGCTTAACATTTGATATGAGAGATTGAATGCTTCTAACGAGTGTTATTGTGCTAAGCATTTCTCCGCATGCATTATGTTGTTAATTCTCACACTATACTTAAAGATAGGTAGTTTGTTCCCTATTTAAATTATAGAGAAACTGAGGCTCAGAAATTCAAATAGGGCTGGAGGTATGGATACGCTTAGTGGTAGAGAGTGTGCTTAGTATGTGCAAGATTTTTGACTTAAACTCCAGCACTTCCTCTTCCAAAACAAAAAGCAACCAACCAACCAACAACAATAGTCAAATAACTTGACAGAAGTTATATAGTAACTGGTAGACCCAAGATTTGAACTCAGGTCTGTATGATGCTGGAGCCCATGCTATAGTTCGCAAGTTGAATGTCCCCCAAATGCCCATGTGTTAAAGGCGTTGTCTCCAGGATGGTGCTCTTGGGAGGTAGTGCAGCCTCTAAGGTGTGGGACCTAGTGGATGGCCTTTATGTCATTGGGAGATGTCCTCAAAGGGGACTGAAGGACCCTGGTCTCTCCTCTTCTTGCTACTGAGGTGAGTAGTTTGTTCCACCATGCACTCCTACCAGGATACTTTGACTCACCATGGGCCCCAAACAATGGGGTCACTCGATCATAGCCTGGAACCTCCGGAAGAGTGAGTCAAAGTAAGCAAGTTCTCTTAGTAAGTTAATTGCCTCAGGTATTATTTTATAGTGACGGAAAGCTGACTAATACACTCCCCACCCTTCGTAGTCATTTTTGAAGGCTTTGTCTTATCTTATGCAGTCTTTTGAGAGGCCAGGGAGGGAGGTATATGGAGATGGAGCAGAAAGACATGGTGGCTGCTTCTATACTAGATTAATGGCGTCTCTCTTTCTCTCAAGTCTGGTCCCTCTGGATCCTACATCCTCACGTCTCCTTAGGTACACGTCCATCATGTGTGGTGGTACCCACTCTTCGC
This sequence comes from Muscardinus avellanarius, assembly GCF_963383645.1. NCBI lineage: Eukaryota > Metazoa > Chordata > Mammalia > Rodentia > Gliridae > Muscardinus > Muscardinus avellanarius. Next base: position 77,114,689 of record NC_137800.1, on the reverse strand, counting down.
CTGCACTAGCATGTCCCTCAGTACAATGTGGGCAAATCTCTCTTATCTTCCAAGGAGCTTCCCACCGAAGCTGCTTTTCCCTTTGCCACCACCCAATAGCTGTTGGCCACGTGTGGTTTGTGAGTATCTGAAATATCGCGAGTATAACCAAGGAACTGTATTATGAATTTATTTAATTTTGATTAATTTAAATTTAGAAAATTGGCCGAGTGTGGCGGTGCACGCTTGTAATCCCTGCATTTGGGAGGTGGAGACAGGATGATCGTGCAGGTTTAAAGCCAGCCTCACTGGCTTAAGAGACCCTGTTTCCAAATAAAAATATAAAAAATAGGTCTGAGAGTGTAGCCTGGAGGTAGAAGGGCTTCCAGGGACCTCAGTACCACCAAAAAAAAAAAAAAAAAAAAAAAAGAAAATTGAAGGGTTGCAAAATACTTTTTCCATTAAACTTAATTCTACTATTTTGGTAAGCTTACATTTAACTTTAACCATTATGTCAACAAGGTATTATTTTACTGCAATATGCATGTTAAATATGTACATTATCTACTATCATAAATAAATATATCACCTATCTTGTCTGTCAGTAGATTAACTCAGTTTAAATGACTTTTACGTGCACCAATGTACTCTAATATGTCCATTTTTCAGAATGTAAGTTACAGAGATATTTGTGTGACTCATACTCAGTAATTAAATAGAAATATAATTTAAGTTGAAGAAACTTTAAGTTATTTTCTTAGTTTTTTACCTTGTTTTAGTTGGAGTTCTCCAGAGAAACAGATCCAGTAGGAGATAGGTAAGAAATGTATTATAAGGAGCCAGGCACATGCCTGTAATCCCAGTACTTGGGAGGCTGAGATAGGAGGGTTGCAAGTTTGAGGCCAGCCTTGGAAATTTAGTGAGGTCCCTCAGCAACTTAGCAAGACCTTGTTTCAAAATAATAAATAAAATAGAACTTAGGGGTAGAATAGACTTGAAGGTAAAATGCCCTGGGTTCAATCATCAGTACCACACGCACATAAAAATTTTTATAATAAATTGGCAATATAAACAAAGTCCTGTCATAAATTCTGAGTCATTTTAACAAATTATCAAACTCAAGGAGATAGGTCGAGGGAACTCCTGATTAGTAACCACTTAGAAGTATAGCAGCAGCTGGGTGTGGTGCCCCAGGCTTGTAATCTCAGTACATGGGAGTCTTATTACAAGAGGATCGCAGGTTCACTGCCAGCCTCAGCAACTTAGTGAGACCTTGTTTCCAAATAAAAGAATAAAATAGGTCTGGTGGGGAGTAGCCCAGAGGTAGAAGGCCTCTTGGTTCCATTCCCAGTAACACACACACACACACACACACACACACACACACACACACCACCACCACCACCAGCAGCAGCAGCAGCAGCAACAACAATTGACATTAAAAATACGACAGTCTTATGGGACTGAGCCCTTTACCTACAGAACTGAACTGAGTCATTGGACATCGAGTTGGTCTCTGGAGAGGTGGAGAATTGGTGGTGCAGAAAACAAACAAACTCGAATTTACTATCTAAAGACCTGTACGAGTAAAAATGGAGCGTACTTTAGGTTCTGAAGATCTCCCCCTATCTTTTTTTCCTACAAGATTAATAGCTTTATATTTTGTAGTTAGGTCTGGGATCCATTTTTAGTTTTGGTACAAGCTGTGAGGTTGAGTCTTAGGTTCATTTTTTTTTTTTCCTTCTGCTTATGCAAGTCCAATTGCTCCAGAACCACGTGTTAAAAAGATCATTTCTAAAAAGGAGTTGTGCTAGCACTTTTCCCAGCATGACTGGGCATGTTCACACAGCTTGAGTTCTAGGCTCTCTCTTCTGTTCCACTGATGGGTGCAGCTACTGTACCTGTTACTGTTGCTATAGCTATATAAGTCTTGGGGTGGGGTGATCCTTCTACTTTATTCTTTCTTCAAATTGTGTTAGGTATTGTAGGGCCTTTGCCTTTCCAGATACTTTTTCAAATCCTTGTCTGTCCTGCTGGGGATCACCCCAGGAGATTTTTATTTAATTGGTTTGGAATAGAGCCCTGGCGACAGTAGTTTTTAAAAGAGCCCCAGGTGATTCTGATGTCCAGCCAACACTGAACTTTGGTTTAAAGCAAGACACACCTACACAAAAATTGCTCATGAAGAACAAATGACTCAAGGGCTGAAAGTTTAAAGAATAGATGGAATCTTCTAAGAAAATGGACCATAAAATGAAATTGAAAGAAGTGAAAGGGAGAGAAATAGCAATTTCTCAACAGTGGCTCTGTAAAGTGGTTTCCATTAATTGCCATCCAATTCAGAGGAACCTACCTATGCTGGCAAAAGTAGATACCTAATCTTGTCTTTTTTTTTTTGTGGTACTGGGGTGGAACCCAGGGGCTTTTTACCTCCGGGCTACACTCCCAGACCTATTTTATTTGGAAACAGGATCTCACTAAGTTGCTGAGAGCCTCACTAAGTAGCTGAGGCTGGCTTCCAACCTGTGCGATCCTCCTGTCTCAGTCTCCCAAGCGCGGGGATTACAAGGGTGTGCCACCTTGCCCAGCTAATCTTGTCTTTTTATTTTTAAGACTTCTAAATATTTTGTATTGACATATAACAACTGGATATATTTGTAGAGTACAGTGTGAAAATTTGACACAGGTGTAGATTATGTAATATTCAAATCAGGGTTGTTAGCATTTCTATCTCCTTAAAATATTGCATTTCTTGGTGCTGGGAACCTTCAACATGTTTTCTTCTATTTCTTGATAAGACATATAATAATAAGTTGTTGGGAGTTATATGGCTCTTCTAATCTTGAGGAAGTTGCCAAAAAATGAAAAGAATTGGTTTCCAGCCACCAGATTCTGATGTGGCTTAAACACACAAAAGACTTAGGTGTAGCTTTGGCCACACCTATGAGGGGTTAAACATACCACCTAGGTGTGGTGCAAGTTAGAAATGTGAGAGTAATTCTTTCTCTACACAGATGGCTATCAAAAGCAGAGTTAGATGTTTGCAGGGTTTTAGAAAGTGGCTCCTGGGCACGGGGAGAAGTTTGGTGGTAGAGCATTTGCCTCGCAGGTGCAAGCTCTGGGGTTGATACCCAGCATGCAAACAAACAAACAAACAAACAAACAAACAAACAAACAAACACACAGCCCCATGGAGTATAAAGTAAAAACATCTGGAATAAAATCAATAATGGCAGATATAATAACACATCGACTTGGTTTTAACTGGAACACTTTTTGGCTGTATCCAATGTGCTCCCACTATTTACTTTTCTTATAAGTTTGCCTAAAATTTATAGCAGCCATCAGTAAATAGGTGAATATATGCTTGAGGGAATATCTACTTCTTTTAAAATGTCATTGACAATTCTTCCTCCCATTGCAATGAATATGTCTACTTACAATACCTATAGAAGATAGTTATTAAGCTAATGCCTTTTATTATTTTATTTTAATTTACTTTATAGTAGTGCGGATTGAACGCAGGAACATTTTACTTTTGAGTTACATCCCCTTCTTATTTGGAAATAGATTCTCACCAAATTGCTGAAAGCCTCACTAAGTTGTTGAGGCTGGCCTGAAATCTTCCTGTCTCAGCCTCCCAAGTACTGGGATTACAGGTGTGTGCCACCATGCCCAGCAAGTTAATGCCATTTTAAATGGCATTTTATATGAGCAAAATAGAGTCCTGATCTTGTCTTCAACAACTAACAGAGCAGTTGTTGAATGATAAGGGAATTGCTAGCCAGTACACGCAATTCTGTTTGAATCAAAGGCCCCTAATTTCCTTTTATGCACGCCATGCAATGAGGTGTGATTCGAATAATTATGGATTATTGGTTTCCTGATATTTCTTATAGGTTAGTCTATATATTTTTTGGCTTGTGCTTATTTCCCTTTCCCCCTCCACCTTCCTGAATATCTTTTTAGAAATCTGAGTTCAATAAAGTCTGCAATTAAAACTTTATTTCAATCTGTCTCTTCTTTACCTTTCCGTGATAATTTGCATTTATGAAATAAGAAGAATTCCTCTCCTGAATGTTTCACAAGATCCTTTTTCAATTTATAAGAGCACTTGCTCATTAACTGATCATAGGTACTTCATGACAATTGGTGAAATTTAATTTAGGAATTAATTGAGGGAGCCAGTATTCTTGATAAACCTCATAACCACAGGAGTTTGAATTTTGCATTGCTTTCGATTGAGAATACATTCTGAAGCCTTCTCTCCCTCCCACTCAACACATATATCACAAAATGGTGGAATTAAGAGTAGAAATAGTTTTAGTGATTATTTCACCTTTTCTCAATTTTATAGTGAGTAAATTAACTCAAGGAGGTTAATATAACCAAAACCATGGCCTGAGATAGTGGAGATTCAACACTAGACTTAGAAAAAAAAATGTATGCATCTAACATGAACATATTACTCAAAATTGAGAGCCAAAGTGGACATCTGTTTTTACTGAAAGCCTGACATTCATTTCTCCCTCTTTGGGTAACCCTATTTTTAGTCAGGAAATTGACCACCCCCTTTAATCTAAAAGGATTGGGTTGAGTTGATTCTATCCCCTCCTTACAGAAAGGCACGTGGTACAGGTCCAGCCAATCAGAGTGGCACATCTCTTGCTTGGTTCAGAGATGGGCACGTGACTCACTGAGAGCCAATGAGATTCCATCCTGGAGTTCCTGTAGGGATGACAGAATCAGAGGTTGTTGAGAGGGTGGGATGCTAGCCTGCAAGTGCAGGCAGCTATCTTGCCGCCTGGGAGGGAGCAGTTCAAGAAAATGGAGCCATTGCAGAGGAAGGCAAAGCCTCCAGAGGGAGGGTGATAGACCAATCGTGAAAACACAAAGACCCCAGATATAGAATGTGCCTAAAACATGAATATCCCAACTTCCAGTATCTGACTGATTGCTAATGCTTAGTGAGACAGTAAGACTCCTTGTTTTTTTTTTTTTTTTTAATTACCTAAGAATACTTGGCATGGGTTTTCCATCACTTACAACTAAAATAATGATAAAAATGTGACCACAAAAAGCTAATTCATAAAATATAGGACTGAGAGACCTAGCCTAAAAACATGTATGGAAAAGGCTCTGAGCAGAAACTCTTACTGAAATTAAATTTAAATCTAATTTCCCGAAATATGTAACAAAAGCTTTTAATTCTGTACTGAAGAAACAAATGAAACAATGTAAATTCCCTTTCTGTATGAAGGATATTTCTAATTTCTAGAAATAGCTGATGATAGGTCCATTTATTTTACACTGGTCATTTCTCCCTTTGGAGATTATTTTTAGTTTTGAATAATGGGTTTTAAGAGAGACCGACACAAACAATAAACTCTCAGGAGGAGGATGGCTAGGATAGTATGGGATCTTAAAATTACAACGTTATTGAAGGAATAGAAGTTTATCAAAAAAAGCTAGGAGAGAGGGAGAGAGGGAAAGGGAGAGAGAGAGAGAGAGAGAGAGAGAGAGAGAGAGAGAGAGAGAGAGAGAGGGAGAGAGAGAACTTTGCACATACTTTAAATGCTGTCAATTGGAATAAATATATTTTATCATTGTCTTTACTTTTTTAGTTTTGGTTAGAACTAGGAATAGTGGCTAAGAGTTTTTTTTTATTAAAGACAGGTTTTTAAATCAACATGAGCAAAAGTTTTAACCAATGTATTCTTTCCAGTATCTGTTAATGGCTTACATATGAGTCCCATATGTTGGTTATTTTCTTGGAAAAACCAGCTGACATAAAAATGTTTCACTCTTAAAATAACCCTCCCTACCCCCACCTAATTAATATCCAAGAGCAGGAGGTGTTTGGACGGTGTTGAATTTGTATAACCTGGGACAATGTTAGGTATGGGCCTTATAAAAATATGTTCAATAAATGCATGAAAAGAATTATTATTAGTGTTATATTTGTCTCCTTACTTTTTTTTTGTGGTACTACCTCTGAGTTATCCCTCCAGACCTATTTTTTATTCTTTATTTTGCAACAAGTTCTCATTAAGTTTCAGAGAATCTCACTAAGTAATTAAGGCTGTCTCTGAACCCACGATCCTCCTGTCTCAGCCTCCCAAGTGCTGGGATTACAAGCGTGCACCACCACACTCGGCATCTCTTTACTTTTGAAGAAGCAATTTTCTACCTCTCTTATAAGATATTGTGAATGATTATATAACTGATTTTAATTAGTAAAAAAAAATATATATATGTTTAACTGTGCTAGTGATTGAACCCAGGGCCTCATGCATGCTAGGAAAGTACTCCAGTACTGGGCCACAGCTCAACCCTTTAATTTAGATTTTTTTTGGTGTGTGGTATTGGGGGTGGAACCCAGGGCTTTTTTTTTTTTTTTTCCTATGTCTGGGCTATACTCCCAAACCTATTTTATACTTTATTTGGAAACAGGGTCTAGGTTGCTGAGAACCTAACTAAGTAGCTGAGGCTGGTTTTGAACCTGTGCGATCTTCCTGTCTCAGCCTCCCAAGTGCTGGGATTACAAGTGTGCGCCATCATGCCCAGCTGATTTATTCTGTTAATCTACAATAGTAAGCACATAGCTGGGCCTGACTCCAGATATATTCAATGCTGCTATATTTAGTTCCCATATGCTTTATACAAACTATTATTATATCCCATCACACTATATCATCTCGATGTCTTCATTTTTCCAATAAATCTCTCTAAGGAGGAATTGACCATATTGAACTCCACATGAAAGTACTAGACGTCCAAGCCAGCTTAATAAAATAAGAAAAAGAAGTAGAAATAGAAGGATTTTTTGGGGAAAGCAAACTATATTTTTTTAAAGGAAAACATAATTGTCTACTTAGACAACCCCAAATACAGATAAACAAAATTGATAATAAAGCTGGGCGAGGTGGTGCACGCTTGTAATCCCCATGCTTGGGAGGCAGAGACAGGAAGACCATGCAGGTTTGAAGCCAGCCTTGCTGGCCTAAGAGACCCTGTTTCCAAATAAAAATATAAAAAATAGGTGTATGCGAGTGTAGCTCAGAGGTAGAAGGGTTTCTAGGAACCCCAGTACCACCAAAAAAAAAAAAAAATTGATAATAAAAAGTTAAAAGGTTTCTACATGTAAGAAGATAGATCAAGCCAGGCACATGACTATAATCCCAGCATTAGGGAGGCTGAGACAGGAGGATCTGGGTTCATGGACAGCCTCAGCTACTCAGTGAGACCCTGCTTCAAAATAAAGAATAAAAAATAGAGTTAGGGGTATAGTTCAAAGGTAGAATGCCCCTGGGTTCCATCTTTAGTACTGCCAAAAAAAAAAAAAGATAGATCAATTTTAGAATTAAATTATAAAAACAAAGCATGTATTTTAGAAAACAAAAACACGATTACAACAGAAAAAGTAAATATCTGGAATAACTAATGAAAATGATCAAATCATTTATGTAGAAAACTATAAAATTTATTCAAAGCCTTAAAAATAATTTGAATAAGTGAAGCAAAATACTATATTCATAGAACAGAAGACTTTACAACTTTACATATCATGTGGCTATCAATTCTTTGCAAATTGTGAAATAGATCCAATATAATTCCAATCAAATGCTAATGACATTTTTCATGGAACCAACAAACTGGTTCTAAAACATATATGGAAAAGGAAATTCCCAAAGTAGTCAAATATTCTCCTGAAGATCTTTGTCAGAGAACATCCCTATTAGACACTAGACAGATAATATATTTTTGGCAAGTATAATGTTGTAATATTGGCTCAGGGTAGATGGGTAGACCAGTGTAATAAAATAGCAAGCTTTGAAAATAGATCAATATAAACTTGATACATGACAGAGCTGGAGTTGCAGATCAGTGGGAAAAGGAAAGTTATTAAGAGTTAATAAAGGTTCTGGAAATAAGATTATCTGTGTGGGGGAAAAAAATGAAGTATGATGTCTACCACACATCATACCCAGGAACTTAACTATAAAATGAAAACCTAAAATGTATTAGGAAACTGTTTCAGTCAGAGTTCTTACAAGAAATAGAACCAACAGGATTGATGACTGGATGAACAGACAGATATTTATTATGAAGGACTGGGCGTGTTTATGGAGGCTGGAGAAATCCCATGATCTGCAGTCCACAAGCTCAAACCCAGGGAAGTCAATGGTGACCAAGCCAGGGGGCAGCCAATAGGGGAAGTCCCAGTCTTAATGCTGAGGTTCAAAACCTTCCAGTACTGCTTTCCAAAGTGAGAAAGAAAAGATGGGTATTCCGACTCAGTAAGAGAGAGTATATTTACCTTTCTATTGCCTTTGTGTTCTATTTGGGCCCCCAACAGATTTGTTGATGCCTAACCATACTGGTGTATTGCTATGCTAACTTTGATAAAGAGTAGATAATCCTGTACAAGTGTGATCGAGGAAAAGGATTTGGTCTAATGAGCTGGGGAGAACTAAGCCAGGCCTGTGTCCCTGGATCCTCAGAAACTAGGAAACTCCTTTTCTTTGGAATAGGGAAATTACCTCTCCAAATAAGGGAAAGTCTCACAACCTGCTTCAGGTAGAAAGGGTGAGGATGGGGAGGAGAGAGTGGCCTTCTTGTTCTTGCTGTATTCTCAAATGCAAAGGTGCCACATTTGGGGGCAACAAATCCTGAACCTCAACCAAGTACCAACTGCGGGTGGAGGGATGTAAAATTTTCATAAGTGGTGGAGAATTTCTTTCAGGGAGAACTGTTTCTTTGTGAAGGAAAACAATAAATGCTTTTAGGGGCTGGATTTTTTTTTTTCCGGTGGTACTGGGGTTCCTGGAAGCCCTTCTACCTCCGGACTACACTCCCAGACCTATTTTTACATTTTTATTTGGAAACAGGGTCTCCTAAGCCAGCACGTATGGCTGGCTTTGAACCTGCGTGATCCTCCTGTCTCTGCCTCCCAAGCGCGGGGATTACAAGTGTGCGCCACCACGCCCGGCTTTAGGGGCTGGATTTTAAGGAGGTTGGTAAGCAAAGAAATCACTTCATAGTTTGACATTAAAAGTAGAGGGAGGGCTGGGGACAGGTAGCCCAGTGGTAGAGCGCTTGCTTACTATGTGTGAGGGCTGGACTTCATCTCCAGCACACAGAGGAATGAGGAGGAGGAAAGGGGGAGTGAGCTGAGTCTGCATCTGTGAAGAAAGGAGGGTACTGTGCAAAATTGGCTGGTGGAAGGAGTGCTGAAGGATCTTTGAAAAATAGTGACATCCAATATTTACTGGTACGGCTTTTGAAATCTGCATCATGGACTCCCTGGTCCTCTTACATCTTCACTGAATGGCCACACACAGATACTAAATGTGGGTGGTGGAAAAGAAAGAAGCCAGTGAGGCCCAGAAAGATCAGCAATGGGGTTGAGATAAGATGAATGCCTCGGAATTGGCAGAATCTTACAGCTGGCATAGAGCTTTGCTCAGAACATGCGATCCTTGGCTTGGTGAAATTGTCTGAATTTCACAAGACAGAGTGGTTAGATCTAGGATATATATGTGTCTGGGCAAGCATATGCAAAATATGCTTCTGTTAACATCAACTTAATAAATGAATATGCTAAGCCATGATTCTGGCAAGTGAGTGCACTAGGAAGTGCCTTGAATTCCTGGTAGGTATAAATGGAGGGAATGCATTTTTTTCCTCTGTTTAATATTCATGGAAAATAACTTTTAAAGTATAGTGCTCAAAAGAGTCTAAGTGATTAAGTTTTCTTCCTCCCCTTCTCTTGTAATACCAGACTAGAAGAAGTCATGAGAATCCAAAGTGGGTAGGCTCAAGTTCTATTTTGGGTAACGATTCCAAAGTGGTATGATGAGGTTATTAAGCTGTGGTCTGATATGTGTTCCTCATCTCCCAAGTTCATATGTTTAACATATTCTATGATGCATTGGTGTTAAAAGGGGAGGCTTTGGGGAGGTAAGTAGGTCAAATCTCTGGGCAGCCTGATCCTAGATGTTTCAGACTCTAAAACTGGGGCTAATAAATTTCTGTTGCTTATAAATTACTCAGCCTAAGGTATTTTGTTATAGCAGCACAAACAGACCAAGACACACTGTCATCCATGATTTGTACCCAGAATCGAATCCCTTCTTACTCTGTCTCCTGTTACCACCCCTTCTCCTCACCCTAGGCTCTGCCTGGAGTCCTACAGCAGCCTCCTAATGGGGTTCCTTGCTTCTGATCCCCTATTCCTTCCTTCCCCTTTCAACATAAATCTAGAGTGATCTTTTTCAATTCAGAACAGACTGTTTCAATCCTCAGCCTAAATCTCTGCAATAACTCCACGTGGCAAGCAGAGGAAGCACCAGAACCATTGCAGTGGCCTCCTGAGCCCCACGGGCCACCTCTCTACTTGAGTGGCTCCTGCCCTTCCTCCTTCCCCTCACCCACTGTGCTCCCACATGGCTGACTAGACTGCTCTTTCTCCAGTCTGCTGGGTAGGCTCACTCCTGTCCTGGGCCTTTGTTTTCGACAGCTCTTCTTTCTAGAATGTTCTTCCCATAGAAATCTGCTTTGGTCAACGCCCCCCACCCTTGTAGGTCTTTGTTCATATGCAACCATGTCCATCAGGCCAATCCTGGCCATTCTATAAAATACTACAATATGAGCACCCGGTTCCCATCTTCCCTTTGACCCAGGTGTGCTTCTCTTCTCTTTTTATGAAGTTATCATTGTCTAAAACAATCATACAAATTTTTTTATTTTTTTATTTTATTTTTTTATTTTATTTTTTTATTTTTTTAATTCATTTTTATTGGTGCATTGTAATCATACATCACATTGGAATACAAGACTTGAGAGGATATACAAGCACACATCATCCAATTAGCACTCATCCAGTCCCCATCCCCTTCCCTCCCCCTCCCTCAATCCCATGCTTGTTTGGTGATTAACTTTGATACATATGTTTATGTACCTCCTGCTTTTTAAAGAGGCTCCATCCTCCCCTTTTCTATACCCTCTGATTGGTCACCTTAATTGCTTCACTATAGGGCCCTTTCTATAGCTTGACCACTTCCTGTTGCCCCTTTCCTCCTAGTTATTGCTGATTAGGGGAAGCATCTGGTTTTAATTTTCTGCGATATTTCTCTGTGCATGCCGTGTTGCAAATACTGATCCCACTCTTGACAGCCCCAGTTGTGGCCTGGCTACCCGGTGGACTGATCCAGACCTTGCTGGCTCAAGCAGCGGCCTTGCCTCATGGGAGGCCCCGATTCTGATCTCGTTGGCTCTGACACTGGCCTAACCCCTCAGCTGGCTCCAATCATAGCCTCGGAGGCCCCAGCACCGGCCTTCGTCACGGCAGGCTCCAATGCTAGCCGATGGCTCCGGCATCAGCCTAACCCCTTGGTAGGCTCTGATCCAGGCCTCGGAGGCCTCAATAACGACCTTACCTCACGGAAGGCTCTGATGCTGGCCGCTGGCCCCGGCACTGGCCTAAACCCTCAGCTGGCTCCGATCCCGGCCTCGGAGGCCCCAGCACTGGCCTTGTCTCACGGCAGGTTCCGATGCTGGCCTCGCTAGCTCCAGCACCAGCCTAACCCCTTGGCAGGCTCCAATCCCGGCCTTGGAGGCTCCAGCAGTGGCCTTGCCTCATGACAGGCTCTAATCCCAGCTTTGCTGTGTCCGTCGTTGGCCTCACCCCTCGGCAGGCTCTAATCCAAGCACCCTCTTCGCCCAACCATTTGTCCCACGTTCTCCAGGGTGTGTGGTGGTAGCATTCTGCCTCTGGGGTCATTACTTCAAAGGTTCCAGGTGTAATGCATCAGATCTCTGCCTCCCCTGAGTACTGGCCACTGCCATTGCCACTGCCTCCACCATTTCAAATCTTTCCCAAGCTCTTTTTCCACTCTCAATGTTGTCCAGTGTTCCTAAGCATGCGCGGCGGTAGCATTCGACTTTTGGTGTAATTTCTCCAAAAAAAAAAATAATAATAATGTTGGTAGGCTCCGATTTCTGCTTCTCCTGAATACAAGTCTCTACCACCAACGCGGAGACCACTTTCAGCACCGCCTTTCTCCTTGGTCTCCGCTAAAGTCTCTCTCCTTACAGGTGATGTCCAAGATTCTTAACAATGTAGAGAAGAAGCAGTCCTCCTTAGCGGGGAATTTTTCCAATAATTCCAGTTCATTTGGATAAGTTTTGTCTGCATCTCCAGTATCCTGGTATCCGCCACGGCCTCCTTGACCCCTCTCCGATATTTTCCTTTTTTCTTTTTCTTTTTTACAGGGTCCTTCTGGGTGGGGAGGGGTTCGCCTAGGGGTGCCCTGCCAGCGCCTGCCCACATGTCCAGGGTTGGGGCCAGAGGCCCGGACCACAGGGTCCTTCTGGATGGAGAGGGTGTCACCTAGGGGTGCCCCGCCAGCGCCTGCCCACCCGCCCAGGGTCAGGACCAGAGGCCCGGACCACAGGGTCCTTCTGGGTGGTGAGGGGAATCATACGAATTTCAACTTTTTTTGTTTCTCTCTTTCCCTGGTGAGTGAATAACCTCACTTAATAAGAAATGTAACATTTAAGCTCCATGAGGGGATGGATTTTTGTCTCTTGACTAAGTGATGTGTATCCTACACACCTAAAGTAGTGCTTTATAAGTAATAGCCCTTTAATAGATACTTGCTGAATGTTGAATCAGTCTTCACAAACACAGGCACTGCTTCTCCAGTCTGGGGGATGCTGATTCTGAAGAATGTACACAAAATGAGTCTTGTGGTCAGCTAAACTTGCTGTCCTCCTATTGGACATGGACATGAGTATCTAATAGTATGTTTCTGTGATTTCTGTGAACATCAAACCTTGCTTTCCAAGATACACTGGCAGCATTGACTGATAACGACTGAAAAATGTTTAGAAGAGAAATGAAAGGTAAAGAAATGGTGCATTGGGAGTTTATGAAAAGAGCCTGGTGGATAGGGGGCAGATATCTACTTTAGTCCTATAAATAGCAGGTTTCACTGTCGGCTCAGCACCCAGAGCTGGCCAGGCTGGTGTGTTGACAGAAGGCCATACAGACTCAGAACAATAGGCCGGGTCATGAGGACTTAAGTGAAAAATAGAAGAGACAGTCATGAGTCCGACTGGCTGTGTTGATTGCCAGGAAACCATCCATCCATTCATTCCAAACACTGTTGTACTTGCTACAACAATTGGTTCTGGGAATCAGGCTGCAGAACACAGAGAGAAGAGGGAGGTCAAAATGCACGGGTCAGTTGAGGCAAATTCCAAGGGGTCTCCAAGACAAATTCAAGGTCAGAGGCTGAGTGGTTGACACTGTGGGTTGCCTGAAGCCCAAGACAATAGTGGCTTCAACAACAACACCTACTGTAGGATCCACAGAGAGGATGAAGAGGGTGGAGACCAAGCATCTCGGGATACCCCAAAGCTCTGGGAGAGGCCCCAGCTTTCTTTCTCTTTCTTCTTTTCTCCCCCCTCCCCCAACCCTCTGCAGCCAACCTTGGAATCCTGGCAGCATTACTTATTGTCTGTTTCTATATTCTCAAATGTTATCTTTAATCACATTTTATTATTCATAGGACATTTCTATGCCAATAGTAATTATTTGGAAGCCAGCCAAAGATACAAGAACTAAGGGGGGGGGGATGCCTCTGAAGATCCAAGATAGAGTGGCACGACGTTTATCTACTTAAAGATGAAGTGCCGTATTTCATTTCTTCAAGAAGCCCTTAGGCACTCTGCCAATGCCTAGTGACTCTCAGGCAACCTGCAGAGTTCTCCAGATCCGAGGGGAAGTCGAGCAGCACACAAGACAGTGATGACTTGAGTCCAAGAGCAGACGAAAAGAGGGAAGCTAGAAAGTGGGCCCAGCAATCACGACCGGTGACCTGTCCACTAGGGGTGGAGCTTGAGGATGCTCTTAACATGTCAATAGGTTCCAAGGGATCCCCATATTGCAGGGTGAGTTCCTGTTCTCAGCCACGGCCAACTCACCAACAACAATTCAGTTATGATCGCTGACGACATTTAAGCATTCAAGGCCCTGCGTGCGAAATGCATCTTAGAAACACTCCCTTCTCAGAAGACCAAAGTTAAAAATGAAGTGTTAGCTCACAAACGGTAAGCTTTACCCAAACAGAGTCAGTGGATATTTCTTGATGTCACAATTACTCTGTGACAAGTTATTTCACATATCATCTTTTCTTCTTTTTTTTTGGGTGGGTCTGGGGATGGAACCCAGGAACATTCAACCTTTGAGCTACACTCCCTGCCCTATTTTGTATTCTTTACTTTTTTGAAACAGGGTCTCACTAAGTTGTAGAGGGCCTCACTAAGTAGCTGAGGCTGTCCGCAAACCGCTATCCTCTGGTCTCAGCCTCCCGAATGCAAGGATTACAAGTGTGCGCCACCATGTCCAGCTTCCTTCAGTTCTTATACCCGCCACAAGAGATCTTTATTTTTATTTCTACTCTAGAGAGGAGGTGAGGCTTGGGGAAGTTAATTTATTTGCTCAAACTCATCAAACCATTAAAAGGCATTACTGGTTTTCAGAACCAGTTTTGTTTTGCTGTAAAGATTGGGTTTTTGGGTTTTTATTACTTGTTTTAGTCTCCAGTGCTCACAGAAGTGATACAAGATCGTATTTTAAAATACTGTTCTAACCAGACATGGTGGCTCACGCTTGTAACCCCAGCGCTTGGGAGGCTGAAACAGAAGGATCTCGCAGGTTCAAAGCCAGCCTCAGCTACTTGGTGAGGCTCTCAGCAACTTAGTGAGACCCTGTTTCCAAATATAAAATAGGTCTGGGAGTATAGCCCTGAGGTAGAAGGCCTCTGGGTTCCATCCCCAGTACCACACATACACAAAAATACTGTTCTGAGTATAGCTATTTAATGGAGTTTTGTTAAGCTTTATTTCTGCATCCAGTTATTGGTAACTAAATTCTCCTTTGCATTTCTAGCAACTGGTCTTTCAGAGGTCAGAATATTATTACAGATTCTGTTGTCTTCAGACTATTAGCGCCTCCCAGATATGATGGAACCCAGGAGCATTCAACCTGGCTAGTCCACAGAGATGATTTGTGTTGCTTTATCTTGAATGGCTAAATGAAATGACATTCTTAAGGGAAAAATGCAGTAACTGTAGTAGTAGTGAAATTGGGTAGCTATATATATATATATATATATATATATATATATATATATATATTTTTTTCATTTTTCTGAGCATGTAAAAATAGAAAACCAATATTTAGCTATGATCCTAAGCTTGGGAAATAGGTTTGGCAGGAAGGTAATGATATATGTTCCAAAGAAGAACAGATCAGTTGAGCTAAAACATGAAGTTAGAGACCACTGACTGCAAACTCTAAATTATCCAAAGTTTTGTGGATAATGTTTACAGACACTCCCCAGGAAACAAAGATGCTACTCACCATGGGTCCATTTTGACATTCTCCACATTTGTTCTCACATGGTAAGCCTGGAGTTTTATGTCCCATGCAAGCAACAATTTCTTCTGTTTTCCTGAAGGTGGACTCCTTGTATAATAAAAAGGATTTCTGTATAATTAAGAACAACAGTGGAATACCACAACCCGAGTTTTATTTTTGCTGTTTACTAGCTGAATAAGCTGGCTGCAAGTGGCTAGACTCTTAGTATTCTTATGAATTAAAGTGGAGGAGACAGTAAAATAACTACAGTGATAATAATACCTGCCCTTCTATCCACACAGAGATGTTGGAAGGATCACAGAAAATAATACAAATGCATATACAGTGTGACTATTTACAGCATCATTAAATAAACTGTTAAAAGGGCCATTTTATTTTTACATGGGCTATATCACTGGAGAAGGTTTTGAAAGGTCTCCCTGAATTACAAAAGGCCTCAGTAAGTAGCTGAGGCTGTCCTTGAACCATGATCCTTCTGTCTCAGACTCCCAAATGCTGGGATTACAAGAGTGCACCACCATGCCTGGCTTTTTCTTCTTAATTTATTTTATTTTGAGATAGAGTCTCACTAAATTGCCTAGGCTGGCCTCAAACTTGACTCAGCCTCCTAAATAGCTAGGATTTCAGGTGTGTGTCACCATACCCAGATAGTTACTGCATTTTCAAATACAAAATTTAGACTAGATTATAATCTGCATTTTGTTGAAGAGAAAACAATAGGTAGAGGACTAATATTCTTCTTTTACAAAATCAGTGCCTATGGCCCATACTTATAATCTCAGCATTTGGGAGGCTGAGACAGAAGGATCCAGGTTCACGGACAGCCTCAGCTACTTAGTGAGACCCTCTGCAACTCAATGAGACCCTGTTTCAAAGTAAAGAAAATATAGAGCTGTGGGTGTTGCTTGGAGGTAGAACACCCTGGGGTTCCATCCCCGGTACTGCAAAAAAAATATGTGCCTTATGTGAAGACCATTCTTTGAAGTCTAAAGAGGATAGGCTAAACTTGCTTGTAAAAAAATAGTGAATGGGCTGAGCAGGGCGTGGTGGTGCAAGCTTGTAATCCCTGTGTTTGGGAGGTGGAGACAGGAGGATAGCACAGGGTTGAAGCCAGCCTCTCTGGCTTAAGAGACCCTGTTTCCAAATAAAATATAAAATAGGTCTGGGAGTGTAGCCCGGATGTAGAAGGGTTCCATTCCCAGTACCACCACCAAAATTAAAATAAAATAAAATAAAATAGTGAGTGGGCTAAAGAATTGGCTTCAGAAATATTATGCAAACTGGCTTATTTCTGCTGTCTGGCAATTAACATCCCCTCCCCCCTCTCCCTCCCCCAGTCTTTCTGTGTTGCCCAAGATAACCTGATACTCCTGGGCTTAAGTGATCTTCCTGCCTCAACCTCCCAAGCAGCTCAGTCTGTAGGTGTACCCACCATCCCTGGTTATCATTGTTGTCCTTCTTTCTCTCTTTCTCTCTTTTTTTTTAAATAGTGCTTTTGCTGGGTGTGGTGATGTACGCTTGTAATCCCCATGCTTGGGAGTCTGAGACAGGAGGATTGCGCAGGTTCAAAGCCAGCCTTAGCTGGCTTAAGAGACCCTGTTTCCAAATAAAATATAAAATAGGTTTGGGAGTGTAGCCCGGATGTAGAAGGGTTCCATCCTCAGTACCAGAAAAGTGCTTTCAAGCCCCTTCCAAACTCCAAAATCTCACTTAAGTGTCATCTTGCTCAAGATAAGATGAACCCGGCTTCAACTCTGGTTATTTTCCAGGACAGTGTGATATTTAATGAGTCTGTGTAGGATCCTCATTTTCAAGTGTATGCCTGCATGTGTGAGCATGTGTGTGTGCATGTGTGCGCTTGCATGTGTGTTATGAGCTTGCTTGTGGATAGTAGAGACTGCCGCCTGCTGGTGGCCTATAAAATCCCCACCGGGTCTGGGAGTAGTCAGTGGTAGGGACTTTTCTTGGTCCTTGGCAGGGAACACCAGAGGAGAAACTCTAGTCTGGCAACCTGATGCTCCACGCAGTTGGTGGTGACGAAACTCCTGAGGCCTGTGCCTGATGGAGAAAGTCCCTGCCTGGCTTTCAGTTTAGTTTGAAGCCGGAGGCCACATTAGTAAGTCCCTGCCTGCCTCTCTCCTTGGATGCTCCACCAGATAATCCTTGACTAAGCGACAGCTTCCAGGATGTTTCCTAGGGTGGCCCAGGGGCCACGGGAAGCCCAGAGTACTGCCTTCCTGAAAGCTTTCTTCATCAGCGCACATTCTCGGCAATTCCTGAAAAGGCCCCCCCCCCCTGATTTTTATGCATTTTCCTTTCCCTCTCTCCCTCTTAACAACCTCCCTGGCAACCTCCCTGGCTGGTCACTCCTGGATTCCTGCAATCCCTTGGCTCCTGAGCACTTGGGTCCACAGGTATGCACCACCACACCCAGTTTAAGATGTCTCAAATTTTTTCAACAAACTTCCCAAGCAACAGTGATACATGGGTGTCTGGGGCCAGAGAAGAAATGAAGGAACAAGGAGGGACCAGACGGACTTGGCTTCCTTCTTTCTTCCTTTCTTTTCTTTCTTATACTGAGGATGGAACCCAGGAGCATTCTATCTCTGAGCTACATCCCTAGCCCTATTTTTTAAAATTCTTTATTCTTTAATTATTTTGTGGTACTGGGGGAGGAACCCAGGGGCTTTTCTACCTCTGGGCTATACTCCCAGAGCTTTTTTT
This sequence comes from Muscardinus avellanarius, assembly GCF_963383645.1. Lineage (NCBI taxonomy): Eukaryota > Metazoa > Chordata > Mammalia > Rodentia > Gliridae > Muscardinus > Muscardinus avellanarius. The sequence continues at coordinate 77,096,535 of NC_137800.1, read as the reverse complement.
TTTTTTTTAAATGCTTTATTTGGAAACAGGGTCTCACTAAGTTGCTGAGAGCCTCGCTAAGTAGCTGAGGCTGGTTTTGAACCTGTCCAATCCTCCTGCCTCAGCCTCCCAAGCGCTGGGATTACAAGCGTGCGCCACCACGCCCGGCTCTTTTCTTTATTTTGAAATAGGGTCTTACTGAGTTGCAAAGAGCCTAAGTAGCTGAGGCTGAGAACCGCAGGGATGCTGGGATTACAAGCGTGCGCCACCACGCCCGGCTTGAAACATGGTTTCTTACAGGGGCACAAAAGTTTTCTATCTGACCCAAAGGAACGGAAGAGATCAGGAGTTAGGAGTCTCCTGTATTTGCTTGTGTGACAGAGCGTGTCGGGGATTAGGGTGTAGGAAACTGGCTTGACCAGGGGGAGGTAAGTGAAGAGGGGGTGGTTGACTAGTAGTTAGGGGTTGGGGTGTGCGTGTCTTCTTGGCTTCCAGCACTGGATCAGAAACATTTCAAGGTTGGAAAGGAAAGTGCAGGGAATCTTAGCCGGCTGGGGGACGGGAGCAGGGTGCGGTGACTGCACCGAAACCTACCCAGGGCGGGGCCGGGCCTGCCTCGGTCCCTCTCAGGTCTTGTGGTCGGGTGGGGCTGGGCAGGCCGGGCTCCCACTTTCTCTCTCTCCCTCCGCCCCCAGGGGCGGTCCTGGGCCCCGAGGCCAATGGGTGGCGAGCGGAGCGGAGCGGGAAGCGGGCGCTCCCCAGCCCCCTGTGGCCCGGGCTTCCTAGCCGGCGCCAAGTTTGCTTCCCGAGGGTTGGCGGCAGTCGTGCCTGGTCCCCTCTTCGCGTTCTCTCACCTGCACCGGGCCGAGGACGCCGGGCAGGGTGGCGCGGGCCGGGGCAGCCGCAGCCCAAAGATGCAGCATGGCCGGAGCGCCGCCACCCAGCAGTCCCCACCGCACCACCGGCTCCACCTGTCTGCACCCGCTCAGCGAGCTGCTGCGCATCCCGCTGGACCAGGTAACCGCGTCCCGCGCGCAGGCGCAGGGCTCCCGCCAGCCCCAGGGCTGAGCCCGGTCCCCAGTACCCCTGCAGGCCCCTGCCCCGGAGTGGATTTATAGCAACCAGCCAGGCAGGTGGGCTTTTTTTTTTTAATTTTAAATTTGGTTTTTTAACATTTTCCTTTTTGTAAGTCTAAACATATTTTGCACACCCTACATGGCAAGTTCTATTCAACTTTTTAAAAAAGTTTTGATTTGTAATCAAGTTCTGAAGAAGTCTGATAAGCGAATCTAGTGTTTCTCCCATCAGTGTGGCCAAGTATACTTTTTCCTTTTTTCTTTTTCCTGGTACTGAGAATTGAACCCAGGGGCACTCTACCACTGAGATACATCCCCAGCCCTTTTTATTTTGAGACAGGATCTCGCTGGCTTTGAACTTATGATCCTCCTGCTTGGGCCTCCCTAGTAGAAGGGATTACAGGTGTGCACCACCGCACCTGGCTAGTCAGTATTTACTATTTTTTAATATTTATTTATTTATTTATTTTTGTGGTATGGGGGGGGGTGGAACCCAGGGGCTTTCTACCTCCGGGCTACACCCCCAGCCCTATTTTATAATTTATTTGGAAACAGGGTCTCACTAAGTTACTGAGAGCCTCACTAAGTAGCTGAGGCAGGCTTGGAATCTGTGCGATCCTCCGCTGGGGATTACAAGCATGCGCCACCATGCCCGGCTTTTACTATTTTATTTTTTTAAGTGTAAGTGATCCTATTTTAAAAATGAGCCTGATTGATCCGTGGACTATAGTCACTAGTTTTTTTTTTTTTTTTAAATATATATACTGGAGATTGAACCCAAGGCGTCTACCTCTGATCTGTACTCTCAGCCCTTTGTATTTGGAAACAAGGTCGTTAGGTTTTGAATGAGAGACCTGGGTGTTTTCAGCAATGAGACTGGGCAATCAGCAAGATGGCGCTTTTGTACTCTGTGGGATGGGATGCCCATTAGAATGGGAAGAGGGACCACCAAGGGATACTTTGGCTTTCTGAAGGCTGTAACGTATTCACGGGTTTATCACTGAAGTAGAAGGCTTGTGTTTAGAACAGGTCAGTGGAAAAGAGCAGCCCTGAAGAAGTTATCTGAACTGTCCAGGAATTGCCTGCTACCACTAACACGACAAACAGTAAGAAATCTTCCTGCTGACCGAGGCTGTTTTACTTTCTGTATTTTTTTTTTTTTAATGCCTGGGGCTCTTTACTTAGTAGTGACTCAATACATGTCTGTTGGTCTTAGTGGAGTTGGGCAGGGCGTGCTGGAGGAGTGCCCACACACTCCTGTTTTGTTTCATTTTGGCTTTTTTTTTTGCCAGCTTATTTCCTGTTCCCTTGACTGGTGTCCTTCTTCCTTTTCATCAAACAAGAGCCTACCTGCAAATCACCTTCCATAAGCAGCTAGGAACCCGGGCCTGGCCTTTTGCTTTATGCAGCCACTGTTGACAGAGCCACCTGTCCCTGACTCACGGAGGATCTGACCACTGCCTCCTTCTCAGCCTGAAAGCCTAGAGGGTCAGGGACTTGGGACAGGTGTTAGATGCTACCGCACGTGCACTTTTGTCCCTTACTCTTCAGTTTCTAGCGATGCTGGGAGAGAAGCAGGGACCCAGACAGAGGCGGATGCAATCGCAAAAATTCTTGAGGTCTGACACTAAGTGTAACTAATTGCTGAGTTTTCTCAGGGGAAGTTTATTTTGTATTTACCTGTCCACCTCCTATCAGACATTATTTTAATTGCATTTTCTCTTTTAAGCTATTTTGCCAAGCAAGAGAGGAAAATTTGGGGAGAGGATGATATTATAGAAGAAGGCGTGGTTAGTTGCAACTGCAAGTTGCTAGCCTAATGGTATTAAACACCTTTACTACTCCCACCTCCATCCCCAACCTCCTGGATATCTGTAAAAGTAACCCTGTTTTTAATTTATGAAAAGGACAAAAGTGCCTTAAATATGTTTAAGATTGAGAGGGACAAAGGGTTTCTGGGATGAATCCAAGGAAAACTATTGGCCATGAAAGGAACACATGGGCATTCCTAGGTTCTAGGTTCAGGCTGACCACCTCCAACAGGGTCAGGTCTGAATGACTCTCCGTGGAAGAAGAATCCATAAGGCAGTGCCCAGGGTAGCTTCTTTTAGACCCATCACACCCATGCAAAATCCCAAACCGTGAGCCAGGCGTGGTGGCGCACGCGTGTAATCCCAGCATTTGGGAGGCTGAGACAGAAGGATCGCAGGATCATAGCCAGCCTCAGCTACTCAGTGAGGCCCTCTGCAACTTAGTGAGACCCTGTTTCAAAATAAAGAATAAAAAATAGGGCTGTGGATGTACCTTGGAGGAAGAATGCCCCTAGATTCAATCCCCAGTACCACACACACACACACACACACACACACACACACACACACACCAAAAAACAACAACAACAACAAAAAAACCCAAAAAAACCCCCAAATTATAAATAATGAGCTTGGAGGCTAAAGTGTGGCTTGAGAGTTTGTAAGTTTGGTATGTTTTTCCTTCTTCATACTTTAAAGACTTTTTATTTAGTGTGTGGCACTAGGGATCAAACCCAGGGGCATTCTACCTCTGAGCTATACCCCTAGACCCCCTTTTTTGTGATACCAGGGATTGAACCCAGGGGCATTCTATCTCTGATCTATATCTCCAGCCCTATTTTTTTAATCCTTTATTTTGAAACAGTATCTCACTATGTTGCGGAGGGCCTCACTAAGTAGCTGAGGCTGGCTGCGAACCTGTGGTCCTCCTGTCTCCGCCTCCCAAGTACTGGGATTACAAGTGTGTGCCACCATCCTGGCTATCTAGCCTTTTTAATTTTATTTTTTGAATTTTGAGACAGAGTCTTGATAAGTTACTGAGGCTGACCTGTCTTAGCCTTTCAAGTGCTGGGATTACAGGTGTGCGCCACTGTATCCAGCTATGAAATGTCAGACCCATTTGGACGAATTCCCACTTTGCCCAGAGCTGGTACTCTACTCTCAGTATCCTCATGTGTAAAATGAGAAATGGCAATGAGATCTACATTTTGGGGTTGAGACATCTTATATAAAATGCTCTTGTATCAGACAAAAGGCCCTTGTATTAGACAGGGTGTTGGCAAGAAACAGAATTCCACTCGATTGGTTGAAATGGAGAAGAGGCATTAATGAACTGCTTAGACTGTTGTGATCAGAGCTCAGGGAACTAAAACAGGACCAGGCTAGGGGTTTAGCTCAGTGGAAGAGCTCTTACCAAACACGAAGGAGGCCCTGGGTTCCATTCCCAGTGCAGAGAAAAAGGATATTGAATTGCCCACAGCTGGGGAAAGGGAGCCAGTCTATTGCTGTTGTTTTGTGACAGCCAGACCTAGCCCCAGCACGCCTGCTGGGTTGCAGTAGAGAAAACCGAGAGAGAACTTCAGCCCTTCTCCTTCATCTCCTGCCTGTGACCCCAGTGGTCCGACCCAACCCAAGGGTGGCTGATCTGGGGCCACTGGGTACAGAATGGAAGAGACAGGTGGAGACAGGTAAAGCCAGGTGTGGCTTGTCAACCTAAGGATAAGCGTGCCGTCCTTGATAAATGTTTGCTCCCGTCCCATGAAAGAGTGGCTTTTTTTTTTTATTGGCCCGAGAGATGTTGACAGACATAAAACACACATGTCAAGTGATCCGCACAGTTCTTCACATGTCACATAAAGATACTGAATGCTTTCCTGATGTCCTCATGTTTCATGCTTCTACTCATAATTTCTGACTGATTGCACTTCTGTAAATGTCTTTAGCCTCTGGGTCTTCCTGTGTCAGGTAGTTTATTATCTGCAAAAACTGAGACATCCTTTGAGCATTCTGGCTCGTCAGTGAAGACCTCTTTATTATTTTTTCATGGGTGTGCCCCATTCATCTGTTCTGTTCACTTCTAGGCACCCTTAAATAGGTGAAATGTGTGTGCAGTTATGTGTATAATAAGGCAGAGTCTCTGGGTTTTGTTTCCAGGGACTTTTCCTAGCCTGACAAGCTCCTAAAGATGTTAAATGTAAAACCATCTTATTTAATTAGAGACAAAGAGAGCATAGCGGTTCAGATACAGAGTACGGTAAATGGATGAGGACTTAGGGACTTCTCCAGGTGTGGTATAAATAAGTTTGTTGGAAACTGCATTCCGCAACGAGTCCCTGTCCACCGAGCAGAAGGAGCGCTCCAGGAGTTAGTAGGATTATTTAGATACGAAGCTTTACTTACCAGGATAAATTAAGCAAGAACTTTTCTTTCCCATTTTTGGGAAGTCAAGAAATGGACGATGAATTTGTTTTTAACCATCTGCTCATTCCCTGTCTGTTTTGTTTTGGTTGTTGAGTGTGACATGATCTGCCTTTAAACTAAGCAAAGCCTTCTAAAGTTGAAACATTGATTTGACTGCCAGGCAGGATATTGTAATGTTATTAATGTGTGTGGTGCATGGTTATATTTTGGGAACTATAAAACCTGAAAAGGAAACTGTTTTCAGGCTTTAAAAAACTTCCAGCCGGGTGTGGTGGCGCACACTTGTAATCCTAGCATTTGGGAGGCTGAGACAAGAGAATCCAGGGTTCACCGACCGCCTCAGCTACTCAGTGAGGCCTTTTGCAACTCAGTGAGACCCTGTTTCAAAATAAAGAAGGAAAAATAAGGCTGAGGTTGTAGCTTGGAGGTAGAATGCCCCTGGGTTCCATTTGTAGCACACACACACACACACAAAGAATAAAAAAATCAGAAAAAAAAATTGGGAGTATAGCTTGGAGGTAGAATGCCCTTGGGTTCAATCCCCAGCACCCCCCCCCCCACACACACCAAAAAAAAAGCGGGGGGCAGAGAGGTAGAAGGCCCCTGGACTTAAATCCCTAGTACCACAAAAGAAAAAAAAAAAAAAAAGGAAAGCAGAAATTAAAGCACCAAAGGTTTAGGAATATTGATGTAAGATTGTGTTATGATTGAAAAGTCTGTATGAATGAAGACCAGCTTTGAAGATTTGGCACTCTGGACTAGTGGTGACTCCAGCAATGGTTTTTAAACTTTTAATTAATTAATTAATTAATTAATTTTTGTGATACTGAAGATTGAACCCAGAGGCATTCTACCTCTGAGCTATACCCATAGCCCTACTTTTTATTCTTTATTTCATTTTATTTTATTTTGTGGGCTTGGGGATGAAACCCAGGGACATTTGACCTCCGAGCTACACCCCCTGCCCTATTTTTTTATTCTTTATTTTTGAAACAGGGTCTCACTAAGTAATTGAGGTCCTCACTAAGTAGCTGAGGCTGTCCGTGAACTGCGATCCTCCTGTCTCAGCCTCCCTAATGCTGGGATTACAAGCGTGCGCCACCACGCCCAGCTGCCCAGGGTCTCACTAAGTAGCTGAGGCTGACCACTTACCCACGATCCTCCTGTCTCATTTTCCTAAGTACTAGGATGACAAGCACGAGCCACCATGCCTGGCTCGGCAATAGGTTTTGGTTACCCTGCTGGGGCTTGTAACCTCAGGGTTCTCTGCCTTTGGCAGTTATCAGTCACCTGGCTGGTTTCTTTGGCCATGTTTGGAACGTCCAACCTTCAGTTCTCTTATCTAAATCTTGCCCTACACTAAAAGCTCAACTCAAATTCCACAGTCATTATTAAATCAGTTCAATATTTGTTTAATCCTAGTAGTATCAGGTACCTAACAATGTGTTAGAAATTGAAGGCTGGAAAAAAAAAATCAAGGTCCTTATCCTGGAAAAGCTGATAGGCCAGTGGAGGAGTCAAGGGGCTCCTATCAGTGTACAGGTGGTGTGTACTCACACACCTATGAGGTGCTGTGCACATGGGTCCTCAGGGGAGCAGAGAGGGGTTAGGCCATCCACTGGGCGCATTAAAGTCCTGTAGAAATTTACTTGTTTGCACATGACATTTGGTGAATATTTTCTTATGATATTGCTATGATCTTGCTGGGTTCACGTGCTGACTAGTCCAGACTAGGTTAGAGTTTCCTTGGGTTTTTTTTTTTTTTATCCCTCTTTGCATTCCCAGGAAATAGCAGGGACTCAATAAGTGTTTATCATTAGTAATAACATATGCCGTTGGGCTTGGTGGCACACACCTGTAATCCCAGTACTTGGGAAGCCAAGGCTGGAAGATTGCAGGTCTGAGGACAGCCTCAGCAGTGTAACAAGACTCTCAGCAACCTAGTGAGAGCCTATTTCAAAACAAAACAAAACAAACAAAACAAGGACTAGGAGTGTAGCTCAGAGGTAGAATGCCCCTGGGTTTAATCTCTAGTACTCTCCTCTCCCCAACACACACACACACACACACACACACACACACACACACACAACCACACAACCCAATGTTACAAATTATTAAATTTCAGTGTAGAGAACCTTGTTTTTATTTTTATTTTTATTTATTTTTTGATGTTGGGGATTAAACGCAGGGCCTCAAGCATACTAAGCACACACTCTGCCTCTGAGCTAATCCCCAGCAACTGTTCTGCATGGACAGTAGATTGGCCTTTGTGGGAGGAAGGGTGCTTCAACCCAGCCCTGCGCTTCTTCATGCTGCCTGGGTTTCTGACTTAAACCATCCGGCCTTGAGCCAGGGGCTTTGCGGTCCATCCCAGCTCAGGTCGGGTATGAGCATGCAGCAGGCCACAGGGCATCAGCCAGTGACAGACCCACGTTTTTCTTTTTTTGGCCTTAGCCTTAGTCATTTCTACCAAGACAGGTCTCCTCTCCCCACTTAACATCCCTGTCATTGTCTGCTATGTAAAATGACTAGCTTATAGAAGGAAATTAGCTTGATTAGACCACACACAAAGACTGAGTCTCTCCTGTATGCCAAGACTGTGGGGCCGGTGCTAGGTGGCTCTGATTTAGATGTGAACAAAGTGGTCATGACTGACCCTCGGCAGCTCCTGGTGGGGGAGGGCAGGGACACATCCCAGCCACGGGTGCTCGCGTGTGACCTCTGGACTGGGGGAGTTCGAGGACCATTGCTGTATACATATGGCTGGGCCATCAAGCCTGGGGGAGGCATGAGAGCCCATCCTACTTTGTAGGCATGGTTATTAGAGAGCTCCCACATCTGAGGCGGAACATGAGTTAGGTGAATAACTATTTGTCAGGCAAAGTGGGGCGCTCATGCTTGGTAGAAAGAGTAGCATGGACGGAGGTATGCAATTGTCTGCTTCCTTCAAGGAAATAAAAGTCCAGACAGGTGGCGGTCAGGTGCAGTTGTGTAGACACTGGACTTCCTGTTGGAGGGGGAGGCAGGGCCCCGGCGAGGTGCTTGCTCCTCATCCTGCAGACCAGGGTCGGCAAACTCTTCCTTTCAAGGGTCTGGCAAGAAATAGCTTTGGCTTTGTGGGCTGCACATTTTTTTTTCTCAGAGCCACTAAGCTCTGCCATCCATTGGTGGCATGAAAGTAGCCCTAGATAATATGTAATAGGTTGGGTGTGGCTCTGTTGGCTTACAGCTTTACTTATGGACATGGAAATTTGATTTTCACACAATTTTCCAGGTGTCATGAATTTAAAAAATTTTTTTGCAATCCTTTACAAAGGCAAAAACATTTGTAACATGCAGGTTCCACAAAAACAGGCAGTGGACTGGATTTGGCCAGAAGGCTGGCGTTTATAGACTCCCTTCTAAAGACCAGTTTTCTTCAAAATATAGTGCAGGGATCATTATCAGAATCTATTCCTATGTTGTTTCTGGGATACAGCCTAGACCTACAGGATCTGAAGATTGGGTGAGGAGGCTTCCTGGGTGACTCTTACACCAATAAAAGTTTGAGAGCCATTAGGGATGAAAGATATTGAACTTTTTTTTTTTTTTTTGTGGTACTGGGGATGGGACCCAGGGGGCATTCTACCTCTGAGCTACACCCCCAGCCCTAGTTTTTAGTCTATTTATTATTTATTTATTTATTTTTTGCGATACTAGGAATGGAACCCAGGGGGCTTCTACCTCCGGGCTACACTCCCAGACCTATTTTATATTTTGTTTGGAAACAGGGTCTCACTAAGTTGCTGAGAGCCTCACCAAAGCCTTTTTGTTTTTTATTTTATTTTTTATTTTTTATTTTTTATGGGTCTGGGGATGGAACCCAGGAGCATTTTACCTCCGGGCTACAGCCCCTGCCCTATTTTTTATTCTTTATTTTGAAACTGGATCTCACTGAGTTGCAGAGGGCCTAAGTACCTGAGGCTGTCCACGAACCACGATCCTCCGGTCTCAGCCTCCTGAATGCTGGAATTACAAGCGTGCGCCACCACGCCCGGCTGCAAAGTCTTTTTATTTTTGAAACAGGGTCTTACTGAGTTACAAAGGGCCTTGCTAAGTAGCTGAGGCTGTCCGTGAACCATGATCCTCTGGTCTCTGAATGCTGGGATTACAAGCATGTGTCACCATGCCAGGCTAAAGTCAGACACTTTTAGAGGCATGGATGTGGGTGCTCCTGTGCTTTTTCTCTTTCAGCAGTTCTCTTCAGGAGCTAATGTGAAGCAGACAGTTGGGAGTTTGCAGAGAAGGCTGTTGGAAAGTTAGGCATGGGTGCTGAAAGATGCTGACAGGTAGTTGGAGGTGGTGAGTGAAGAGGGAAATGCCTAGGAGGTGGGGCTTGGAGGAGCAGGTGCAAGGTGATGAGATGGCTGGGGGGCTGGGATTTCCCAGTGGGAGAGTTCTAGTGATGCTTTTTCTGGGCTCTGATGAAAGTCAGGGGTGTGGACAGGAGGGTAGGGGCTGAAAGTCGGTTCAGCTTAGCAAGTTGAGGAACCAGGATGATTGACAGTTTCCTTGTCAACACTGAAGCTGCCCACAGGCATTTGGGATTTGAGCTAGAGAAGGCTCTAGGAATGTGGGTGGTGTCTGGCAGCGGGAAAGGGTTGACCTGCCCTGCTAGCAGGCGCTCAGCCAGCCACTCTGCATCCATGATCTCCTTTGATGCTAGGAGCCCAGGCAGAGTGTGGAGGGAGGAAAGCTTTCATAGGGGGATGTGGGAGAGAAATGGCTCAGGGCAGCAGTGGGGCTCTGGAGAAGTGCCACTTTCTTCCTCTTGACTTTGCTGTTGTGGTAACGGGAGAATGGAGAGAGGTCAGCTGTGGAGGGAGGGAGGGAGACAGGCAGCGGGAAGATGAGTCATGGCAGTGAGGAAGCCAGGAGCAGCATGTGGATATAAGTGGAGCTGTGAGCTAGACACGAACCGGCGACAAGTGGGAGGGATCCCGCGAAGCAGAGCTGGCCTTTTGCCTTCCCAGACTCCTGATGAGGCCGTGTCCAGGGCCTGACCCTGAGTTTATGGTCTTCCCTGAGCTGCATATGGATGGGTGGAAAATTCCTCTGGGGTTCTGGATAAGAGAACGCCCTTGGAAGGTGGTTTTCAGAAGCAGCAGCAGCGCATCAAATGTGGACGTGTTGGGGGCGAGACAGTGGGGTAAGAAGCCTCATGTTCTATGAGACTGGAGGGGACAGGGATGGTGGAGGTCACCCCCCTTGGTCAGCCCTGGCACTTCCCACCAGAGGAGGCTGTACACACAGAGCAAGAGGACATGTGGTCTCCACTCTAGGGACCCCGGGTGACCCCCGGGTTGGGCTGACTCTCCTGAGAACTACTGAGAGGAGTCACATTCTGGTGGCTTGAGCTGACAGTCACTAAAGGGAGGGCAACTTCCCTAAATGACTGCTTTAGGAGAAGGGGAAGAGGAGGAGAATCTTTCTGGGGGGTTAGAGAGTCAAGTGGGATATTCAGAATATCCTAGGAAGAAGCTGTTTTAGCAAAGACTCTGATACTCCGGAACACAGTAATATTCTTTGTGGGCAGAGATCACTGTCAAAGAAGAAAACGTCAACAAATGTAGCCTAGCGATCTCACTGCCTCTTATCAGTGATTCATGAATTGGGCAGTATCTTGGCTACGCAGTAGAAAGATGCCCCTCTGAACCACTCAGAGGAGATGGGATTTAGAAGTAGGAGAGGCTGAGAGAAGCAGGAACCAGAAACAAAACAGCAGATTGGAGGATCCAAAGTCATATTCCTTATAGGATTACAAAACATGGGTGTCCTCATCATGGGGGTTCAGGTTGACTGGGTCTCTTCCTACTGGTTGCTGTGAATCTTCTGTATTTTTTGCTTTGTTTTTTGAAGCTGTTTTTTTCTTTTTTTCTATTTCAAAGTTCACTACCCTGTTCTAGTTTGATCAGGTCTGCTGGGGCCGAGTGCAGGAGTTCAGAACAGTGGCCTTCCATAAATTTTATTTAATACCACTGAGAATGAATGCCAGGCTCCTTTGTAAGCACAGGCCCAAATAGGAACTAAATACACGTTTGTTGAATTGAAATGGAATTTTATTTACATTTCTGGTTTGGAATGAATGATTAAATTAAGATAAAATTGGCAGCCAGTTTTTTTTTTTTTAAAACCAATGGAGTTATTATTACTTGAAACCTGAATTTCAGGTTGAAGAGACCATTGTTTTATGCTTTTATTGGTGTATTATAGTTTCACATCATAATGTAAATCATGTTGACAATGACATACATAAACACGGCACTTGGTGCCCCCTCGCCTCCCATGTCCCTCCCTTCCAATACAGAGTATTCAGATTGACCTGGGCATGTTCACATGTATACACATAGTCAATGGTAGTGTTTCTATTAATGAACCTCGGTCTTCCTCCTCCCCTTCCCTTCCTTCCTGGCTCCACTGAGGGGTCTCCTCCATTATCTGGAGTCTGAAGAGGCTGATTTCTAAAATAAAACTGAATTCATGGTTCAGTTGCTGATAATTAAATGTTAATCTTGGGTTTTTAAGTTGTACTCCATTCTTATTTCCTTGGCTCTGGAGCGGAAGTACTCCACACCAGCTATTATGAGTGAAGATGGTGATATCATTTTTTGGACCCATTGTCTTGAGTGTGTGTGCACAGCCTGTAGAAATTTCCTCTAGATGTCTGAAGTCAAGCCATACACATAAAATACTTTCAGGTATTGTGTAGTGTGGTCTCTGAATGGTGTTTATAAGAAAGATTTCAGGAAAACACTTATATCTAGAGTGATACAATCTAGAAATCTTCTTTGTGCCAGCAACTTGTGACAAGAGCTCAGTATATATCATTTAGTATCAGTGGTTTTGTGCTTCTCAAAGACTTTCTATTTTAAGCAAGTCAGTCTTATCTTTAAGCAAGATAAAGAGAAGATTTGCTGCAACCTTATTACTGACTCTCTCTATTAGTTTTGCCAGGAGCACAAACATAGAGTGTAATCAGTGGGAAAAGTAACTTCAAAGAGTTTTTTTATATTGGTTAAAAATGTCCTTTATTAAAAGACTGCTATTCCTGTTGGGCGTGGTGACACAGTCTTGTAATCCCAGCACATGGGAGAACCAAACAGGAGGATTGTGAATTTGTGGCCGGTCTCAGCAATTTAGTAAGACTATCTACTTAATGAGATCCTGGTTGCAAAATAAAAAGTAAAAATAGGGCTTGGGGTATATTGCTCAGAGGCAGAATACCCCCTGGGTTCATTCCCCAGTAACACTAATGTGCATGCAAAAAGAGAGAGAGAGAGAGAGAGAGAGAGAGAGAAGAAAAAAGAAGAAAAACAAGACAGTTATTTATTTATTTGGGCTTAAGAAATGTGCCTATCTTCAAGGAGATGAACTCATTAACACATTTATAATGTGCTTTTTAGTTATCCAAAAAACATACACACTTGGTGAATCATTTACCAACTTCCTTGTAATAGTGGGGCTCTGCTAGCTACTTTAGTAAGACATCAGTGGTTAATCTTTTATGCATTGGCGATCCCGGTCTGATTTAAGATAGCTTTGTGGAAAGTCCACAAGAGCATTAAAACAGTTTAAAATGTTGAATGAAGATTTCTGGGCTGATATTGCTGGGGGATTTCCTAACCATCATGTTGCCATAAATATTCCATTCTCAGGTTTATTTACTGAAAAAACAACACAGAATTCAGGGTCTAGTTTAATTTGGAAAAGAACATGGGGACCGTTGAAAAGTTTGTGTTTAGATTGTTTGAAATTAGCTCTGACCTAAAGCAAATGAATCAGCAAAGGATTCCTGTGCTTAGGCCCAGAGGAAGTTGCAAAACTCTAAAGTCATTTAGTGAAATTTCATGAAGTGGTTTAACGGTGAGTATCACTAGGTTGAAACTTTTTTGTGCCTAAGGCTTTTTTTTTTTTTTTTTTTTTTTTACTTCTGGTATTATATTTTGCTCTACATTTTTTCTTTTCTTCTTCTTCTTTTTCTTCTTGGTGGTATTAGAGGTGGAACTCAGGGGCCTTTAACCTTTGGGTTACATCCTCAGTCCTATTTTATTTTTTATTTGGAAACTTGGTCTTGCAAAATTTCTGAGAGTGATTTCAAACCTGAGATCCTTCTGTCTCAGCTTCCCAAGTACTAGAGTTAGAAACATATGCCACCACTCCTGGCTTGCCTTTTGTTTTTATTTATTTACCACATTGAAACCATCTATCTTTTTAATTTTTTGGTTTTGATTGGGTGTAGATATAGTCTAAAATTCAATTTTCTGGCTAGGCGGTGCACACTCAGTATCATAGTTACAGGTGGAAATGGCTCCATCATAAAAGGTCTGTCTCTTTTTCTGGATCTCAGTTTTCTAGCTGGTCAATCTCCTTTCTGCTGCAGCTGCCCCCGTTACATCCTTTCAGAGAAAACCTGTGCTTACACGTACTCAGATCCTTTCTGACATGCGTGGTAGTCTGTGGTTCTTCCGATTATTATTATTTTTTTCTTAACACTGTCTCTTAGGGATTGATTCATATCTGCAAACACAGAGCACTGGAGACTCCTGACTTCCTTTCTGAACTTTCCTGAAGGTCCCTTTCTGTTCTTTCAAGAGCTGCCTTGTCCTTTAGCACAGCCTGAACATGCTGCAGGTTGGGAAGGGATTCCCAGCAGTATGGAGAGCCCCGAGTGAGTGCCACTTCCGGTAGGAGCTCCTGGCCATTGAGGCAGAGGGCTTGGGTTTGTTTACACTGACCTTGGATGTGGGCACAAGGACAGTAAAGGGATTGGGAAGAACTCTGCCCCTACCTAGCCTGGTCCCCGCTGTGCTTCTCCCAAACTCTTGGATCTTCTGAGGAATCAAAGCTCTTTGAGACCTGTTCAGCTCTGCAGATTTCCAGACCTTGATGGGTAACAAGAAAGGATGGTGTTTACACTGTAAAGAAACAGTTTGGCAGGGTGAAGAGCATGAACCAAGACTCCCCATATTTCCTTTCACTGTTCAGGGGACTTAGCTAAAAGGGTGGGACCTGTATGTTTTTTACTTTTCTAAATTCGACGTGTGCGTGTCAGTGCACGTTGACTGAAGTGAGTTGGCTTTGTGGCCCCGGAATCTTCTCTCTTCTTTCGCCTCTTGTTAGAGTAAGGCCAGCATGCCTTAGGAACTTGGGGCATGCTGGGAAAAAGGTCATGCGGAGAAGGAGTTTCCTTTTCTGTCCAGTAGGGACTCTGAGGTGCTTAGCCTCCCTTCTTCATTCTTAAAGATAATTGACCATTGTTTCCAAAAGGCACTTAACTTACCTTGTAGGCTGTTGAACAAAAAGGAAGCAACACTGATATACACCTCTATTATTGGTACTGGGGATTGAATCCCAGGGCATTCTATCTCTGAGTTACATCCCCATCACTTTTTATTATTTGCAGTTTTGGGGATGAAACCCAGGGGCATTCTACCTCCGAGATAGACCCCCCCAAGCCCTATTTTTTATTCTTTATTTGGAAACAGGGTATCAGTGAGTTGCAAAGGGCCTCACTAAGTAGCTCCTGTCTCAACCGCCCAAAATTCTGGGATTACCAGCGTGCCCCATCCCCCTCCTTTTTTTTTGTGGTACTGGGGATGGAATCCAGGGACATTCTACCTTTGAGCTACACCATCAGCCCTATCTTTTTTTTTTTTTTTTATTCTTTATTTTTGAAACAGGGTCTCGCTGAGTTGCAAAAGGCCTCACTGAGTAGTAGCTGAAGCTGTCCATGAACCGTGATCCTCCTGCCTCAGCCTCCTGAATGTTGGGATTACAAGTACATGCCATTACTCCCAGCTCCTTTTTATTTCAGAATAGGGTGTTGCTAAGTTTCTGAGGTTGGACTCACACCCATGACCTTCCTGTCTTAGCCTCCCAAATACTGGACTTATAGATGTGAACCACTGTACCTGGCTCAGAGAGCCACTTTACATAAGTTGTGGAAGGAAACACAGAAAGAGAAAAGAGTATTCCTATTTCTTTATTTTTTATAACATGTAGGGGTCTGGGATGGAGTTTACAAAGGGATGGGGAAGGTTTTTTTCCCCCTTATTACTTTTTAGCCTTATTGAGGCAATGTTTACTTAATTTTTTAGTTGGGTTTACTTAGTTGCAAATCTTAAGGCAATGGTCTTAGATACCTTTATCTGATCGCCAGTTTTGTTATCTGCTTAAAGGATAATGAGGCTGCTATACATTAAAAAAAAAAAGGCATTTCATCAAGATACAGGGCTCTGTTTCATCATAACCACAAATAACGAATTGTGGCTTCATGTCTTAGTGAGTAGACATTGTTGAGAGCATTCGAAGGCGCGCAGTAGGCTGTAAAGCAATTTAGAAATGGACTGTTTACGACTTTTCGTGAGAGCCGAAAAGCCACCTCTTGTAGGCTTGGCAACCTTCAAACATTTATTAGGGTAATATATCTAGATTTGCTTCCCTGTTGCAGTTTCTAGAAGTTAGAAAAGAACAAGCAATGTGGTTGGTAAGAACAACAGCCAGGCTGAGGATTGCTAAACAAAAGGAAATGAGCTTAAATATGTAAAAGAATTGGCTAAGAAGGGCCAAGGCCACATACTCCCGAACCAGCCATCCTCTGGACCTTAATTGCTGGTTAGGCAACCACAGATGCGGTGGACACTCATTTCCCAAACAGGGCCCTGAAATTTAGGGCCAGGGGCTAGCCCCTTGGTTCTGTTATTTTGTGATGAACTGTTTTGAGCTCAAGTGCAAGTTTTTATATTCCCATAGTAATCTCAATATTTGGGAGGCTGAGACAGGAGGTTCACAGGCTCAAGGCCAGCCTTAGCAACTTAGCAAGGCTCTCAGTAGCTTAGCAAGATTCTGTTTAAAAATAAATAAAATAATGAAATAGGGCTGGGAATGTAGCTTGGAGGTAGGATGCCCCTGGGTTCCATCCCCAGCACCACAAAAGCAAACAACACCACCCCCAACCAAAAAAAAAAAAAAAAAAAAAAAAAGAAAAAAAAACCCCAATAACAGTAGTTCATAGCTATTAAACTTCTGAGTTTTTTAATTTTATCAGTTTTTTCATTAATATTCTCCTCCTTTTTTGGGATTCCATACCTTCTAATTTATCCATCGGAAGTATATAGTTCAGTATTTTTTAGTATATTCATGAGGTTTTACCACCATGGTCACCATTTGATTTTAGAACATTTTTATCTCCTTTGATAAGAATCCCCATCTCATTAATAGTTTCTGTTTCCCTTCCAACATTTTGCCTGCCTCTGTCTCTCTTTCTCCCCCATCCTGGTAACCATGAATTTTCTCTCTTTCCATATACATTTGCCCATGTTGGACATTCCACAGAGATGGACTCATGCAAAGTGCGGTCTTTGTGCCTGGCTTCTCTCGTTTCCAAGGGCCTTTGCGGTTTTCACTGGGTCCTATGCCCTTTGTACTTCATGAGTGGGAATAATTTGAGACTTGGGCTTAAGGTACTATCCTTTGGAGAGAAGTTGGGGTTCCTTCTGCCAGGCACCCAAGGCCTTTTTCAGCCCTGATTCAAATAAACTGCACTTCCTGTGTTGGGATTTTAATTTTTTTTTTTTTTCTGTAGAGGGAATGTGAACTTGGGGCCCCAGACTCCCATCCTCAGGGTATCTTTGTGCTTGATCTCTTTGTCCAGAGCCAAGGCCTGAATAAGCAAGCATCTGTTGTCTTCCTCTGTTTGAGGGGCAGTCTCTTCCCAGAGTTCCTGGCTTTGAGACATAGCTTTATGTGGAATCTCCATGTCTTCTACCTCTCCCTTCTGGAACTGTCCTCCAGGCACCAGGCCATCTGGATGGACCTAGGTTCTAGGGCAAATGGCAGCTCTGAAGGGGCTTCCCTCTTTCATTTCTCCTGTCTTGCTTTTCTGGATTCTGAGGAATTCACTTAACTTCATATTAGCATGGAAATGACCAGTAAGAACTCATCATGCAGTTCAAACATCAGTCTGAAATCACATTTAGCTTAACACGAATACAGATGGTTACATGCAAAAGCATTTGTAGGTGGGGCCTGGTGGCACACCTTTGTAATCCCAGTACCTGAGAGGCTGAGATGGGAGGATCACAGGTTTTAGTACAGCCTCTGCAATCTAGTGAGGTTCTTAGAAACCTAGTGAGATGCCGTTTCCAAATAGGACATAAAATCGGTCTGGGGGGTGTAGCTTGGAGGTAGAATGCCTCTGGGTTCAATGCCTAGTACCACACACACAAAAAAACAAACAAACAAACAAAAAAACAAAAAACCACCCAAAAATAAAAAACAGAAGTGTTTATAAATACTTGAAAATTCAAGGTTAGCACACACTTAATATTTTATCACATTATCCATTGAGAGTATCCACAACAAGAAACACTCCATCAGCCACAGGAACACTTAAACCTAGATGAACTAACTTACTTTCCTTCTCTCTCTCTCTCTTTCCTTCCTTCCTTCCTTCCTTCCCTCCCTCCCTCCCTCCCTCCCTCCCTCCCTCCCTCCCTCCCTCCCTCCCTCTCTTTCTTTCTTTCTTTCTTTCTTTCTTTCTTTCTTTCTTTCTTTCTTTCTTTCTTTCTTCTTCTGTGGATGGAACCCAGGGGCATTCTACCTCTGAGCTACACCCCCGGACCTATTTTTTAGTCTTTTTTGAAACAGGGTCTCACTGAGTTGCGAAGGGCCTCACTAAGTAGCTGAGGCTGTCCATGAACCGCCATTCTCTGGTCTCCGCCTCCTGAATGTTGGGATTACAAGAGTGCGCCACCACGCCCGGCTTGGATCTTGGTTTCTAATACCATTCTCTAATAAATAAAAAGTACCGGGGTTTCTTGGAGAAATACCCCATTCTAGGACCAGACTAGGAAATATACAAGATGAGCCTGGGGCATTTTGTAGTGCCAGAAAGTATGGGTAGTATTCAAAATCAAAAACAAAAATAAGACACAAAGATGACAACGGTATGTCAAAGGAATATAGGAGCCAGTGGAAGCAGGTTAAAGTGGGGGCAATTTGACCCACCAAGTAAGGAAATACTAGGTTATGGAAGTATAGGATAAGGTAGTATAAGTCGTAGATCTATTGGCTATAAATAGCCTGGCTATTTATAAATAGCACTAATTATAAATAGAATGGCTTTGCACTCAACTGAAGAATGCCTGGGTGAAAATATGAAAAGTAATTTTCCTATGTTCTTCAGAAAGAGCCAAGTCCCTGGAAGTGGTCAGGTGGTGGTGGTGAGGGGTGGCACCAAGGGTCCCGAGGCCATGAGGCCTCCTCCAGACACTCAAAGGAAGTCACCAAGGCTTACAGCACAAATTCCTGAGCACTGATCATTCAGGGTGATCACAGCCCTGAGTCTTTCTTAAGAAGTCCCAGGCTAAGACTGAAGGGATAGAATCAGTCTGCCTTCCAGAAACGGCGAGGGTATGGCTGTGGAGGCACAGTTTTCTAGTATATAAATCCTCAGTCTTAGCTGGGTGTGTGGCGCACGCTTGTAATCCCAGCATTTGGGAGGTGGTGATCGAGGTTCACAGACAGCCTCAGCTACTTAGTGAGGCCACTTACAACTTAGTGAGACGCTGTTTCAAAGTAAAGAATAAAAAGTAGGGCAGTATGGAGGTCAAATGCCCCTGGGTTCCATCCCCAGACCAGGAAAAAAAAAAAAATCAGTCTTGTTTGAAGGGTTGTCTGAGCGTTTATTCCTTTAGGGATTTGTTCAAGTTTTTGCTCATTTGGGTATTTCACATCTTCCATGGTGAACTGGGAGCTTGCTATTCCCAAGGTTGGCCTGTAAGTCTGGGTATGTGTTTTGTTATTTACCACTCTCTGTCTACCATTTCTTGTTTCTACCATGCCTGGGTGGCATCTCTGAGCACCCAATAGCCCTTCTCTTCACATCTTTTTACAGTTGGCAGAGTTACTTCTCATGCCCCAGAGAGTCAGCTTGACTGTCTCTTCTCTTCTCTTCCTTCTCTTCTCTTCTCTTCTCTTCTCTTCTCTTCTCTTCTCTTCTCTTCTCTTCTCTTCTCCTTTTCTTTTTTCTCTCTTTCTCTCTCCCTCCCCCCTCCTTCTCTCCCTCCCCCTCTCCCTTCCTTCCTCCCCGCCCTCCTTCTCCCCCTCCTCCTCCTTCTCCTCCTTCTTCCTTCTGAAGATTGAACCCAGGGGCATTCTACCTTCAAGTTTCACCCCTAGCCCTATTTTGAAACAAGAGTCTCTCTAAGTTGCTGAGATTGGCCTCAAACCTGCTGTTCCGATCACCTTTCTTATACCAATAATATGAAGACTTGACCATGTAACATAGAGGAAAGAAGATTTGTTTTCTTACCATTTCGGGTTCAGTCCGCGTGAGGCTGGGGACCGCAGATCTCAGGGCAGGTGGCAGGAGGTGGAGAGAGGGGGAGCACGTGAGCTCCTCACACCATGGAGGCCGGGAGCAAGAGAGCGAGGGAGGGCACCATATACAACCCCCAAGTCCACACCCCCAGGGACCCGCCTTCTTTAGCTACATCCTACCAGCCTAGGCCATGACCAGGGGAATTTATTACAGTGGATTTATCCCCTGCTTGGATTATAACCCCATGACTCCATTACATCAACTCCAAAACCAGTTTATGAGCTCTTCAAGGAACCATTCAATATCTAAGTATAACACCCGCCATCCTGTCACAGCCTCCCAAGTTCTGGGATTGCAGGCATGTGCCTCCATGGTGGCTTCAGCTGGTTTTTCATCATAGGTAGAAACACTTGCATCATTTTTTAAATATATGCTTTTATTGGTGCATTGTACTCTCACATCAAAAAGTAAACCATGTTGACAATGACATCCATGCACACAGCACTCGGTAGGCCCACCCCCCCAGGCTCCCATCTACCCCTTCCATTAGAGAGTACTGAGATTGACATTAGTATTTTCAAATATGTACACATAGTTGATGGCAGTAATTCCATTAATGAACCTCACTCTTCCCCCTTCCCCCTGTTTCCCTTAGATCATTCCTGTGGCTTCTCCTCCATTATCTGGAATTCCTCTGATATCCTAATTACTCCCTAACTTGCGCATGTTAGAGGAAACATATGACCCTTCTATTTCTGTGATGGACTAATCTCACTTAACAGAGTGTTCTCCAGGTCCTTCCATTTTCTTGCAAATGACACAACTTTGTTCTTCTACTTTGCAGTAGAATTCCATTGTTTGGATAGCCCATAATTTTTTAAATCCACTCCTCTGTTAATAGACACCTAGGTTGGCTCCATAATTTGGCTATTGTGATTTGTGCTGTAATGAACATGCGTATGCGTGGTTCTCTGACTTCGGCCCCTTTGAAAAGATACCTAGAAACCTTCCATCATTTAAGTTTCTTCCTTTCTTTGCTCGACTAACAAACATTACAATTTTTCTATCTATCTTTTCATATATATATACCCAGAGCTGTACTACTTGGTGGCTTAGTGGTAGGACTGTTTTCCTCTTTTTCAACCTCATTTGGTTCTGTAAATTATTTTAGGTTTGTAAAATGAAAATGTGAAACTATATCCAGAGAGAAGTGGAAAGAAAAAAGTGAACTCTGAAACCCAGCAGTGGCTTTCCTTGGGAACATCCCCAGAAAGTAAACATTACAGGAGCTAGTTAGATGTTTATCCCACCTGTTATATGCATTTGGTTAGGAAGATTTAAAAATTATCCTCACAAGCCAGGTGTGCTGATGCACGTTTATAATCCTAACACTTGGGACACTGAGACAGGAGGATCCTAAGTTCTTGACCATACTCAGCAACTTAGAGTCCCTTTGCAAAATAAAAAACAAAATAGGATGGGGATGTAACTCAGAGGTAGAACACTGCTTGGTTCCATTCCTAGTACCACAAGAAAAAAGAAAATAATTACCCTAACTATAATCCCATTCCCTTCCTCATTTTATAGATAAGAAGATGGAAACTTCTAGAGATTTGATCCCTTGTTCAAAGACCCCCAGCTAGCTAGAGGCCGAACTGGTTGTCTGGTTTCAAAGTCCAGCTCTTTCCAATTTGGCCTGCCTACTACCTTACTTGTCTTTTCAGAATTAGGAAAATGTTGCCATTTTAAGGAAGCTAGACATCACATTGGTGTAAAGTAAATGCAAACTGGGCTGTTGTTTGGTGTTTAAACACCGCAGACACTTGGAGAATTCTCTCATGTCCTTGTGAGCGTTTTATATCAGTCTCTGAATGAGCAAGTCATCGTAGTCAAAAATGTTTTAGAGGAATAAACACACAAGGTTATTTTTATCCCGAAGATGTTTAAATCTGCAATAAATGTTTGCAGCCAACTTGGTAGATAGTTTTACAACGGTGTTTACAGGCTGCAGAGATTGCTTCGAGCTGAGCAGGTCAAGATGCCAACGGCTTACGCTTTGCTTTCTGTGTGTCAGAGTGTGAACTGGAATTGCTCACTGGGATTGGCCCGGGGCTCTGTGGTTTTTCTTCTGAATTTCTGGTTACTGTATTTCCTTTCCAAAGTGGCTGTTTTCTTTCTCATATGGTCCCCTTACACCCCAGCCCTTCACATTTTCCAAAGTGAGCCTTGGATAGGATGTTCCTGTTGGTGCAGTCTCCTCAAAGGTTCCTCTAGGGCTCTGCCCCCAGTTGGCCCTGTTGTGGCCCCTCCAGACTCAGAGATCCAGCAACCAGCCAGGGAAATGCTTGCCGGGCGAGCTCCCTTCACAGCAGTTGCTTCCCCATCCCTCCAGCCTCCTTCTGCTGCTCACGCCCTTGTTCCCGGCTGCTAGGAATAGAGGAAACTCAGGTCAAGTGCTCAGGCCTTCAGAGCAGAGAGTGGCCCCGGGCACAGGGCAAGGCAGATGCGTGCACGGATGATGGTATCCTTAGCAGAAGCTGCCAGCTTCTCTGTTTTTGACCTTTCCTTTTCTCACATGTGACAAGCAAGGCAGATTATGCCATCAGCAAATGTAGCCCTTTTCCTCCTTCCCAATCACTTATTTTTATACTTTTATTGGTGCATTATAATTATTCATCATCGTGAGGTTCAAAGTGATACAAACATACGTGCACACGTATTGGTGTATTTTCCTTTGACTCTTTCCTCATTTCCCCCTGCACATTAGTGGGCTTGGTAGTGGTATCCTCATATAGGGGCATAGTATTATTTGATCTGTTTCCTTCTTCAACCCTCCTTTTTCCCCTCCCCACCGCCCTCCCCCAATCCCTCTCCATTATTCTGCTGATATCTCTTCTGATTTTCATTAAATCTCTTTTCATTTATGTTTTCTCTCCAGCTTCCACATAGGAGAGAAAACACACAACCCTTGACATCCCAAGACTGGCTGATCTCACTTAGCAAATATTCTCTACTTACATCCATTTCCCTACAAATGACATATTTTTTTTATCCACTATTGCTCTATAGTATAATTTGACCACTATTGTTCTATAGTATAATTTGAAGTTGGGATTGTGATGCCTCCTGCCTGGTTCTTGTTGCTGAGAATTGCTGTGGCTATTCTGGTTCTTTTCTTTCTCCATACAAAGTTCATAACTGATTTTTCCAGGTCTATGAGAAATGTTGTTGGTATTTTAATGGGAATTGCATTGAATATATAGATCACTTTTGGCAGAATGGCCATTTTGATGATATTTATTCTGCCTATCCATGAGCAAGGGAGATCTTTCCATCTTCCAAGGTCTTCTTCAATTTCTTTCTTTAATGTTTTGTAGTTTTCTCTGTAGAGGTCTTTTACATCTTGGGTTAGGTTTATTCCTAGGTATTTTATTGGTTTAGAGGTTATAGTAAATGGAATAGTTTTCTTTATTTCTTTCGTTGTGGATTCATTGTTGGCATGAAGAAAAGCGACTGATTTCTTTAGATTGATTTTGTATCCTGCGACTTTGCAGAATTGGTTAATCAGCTCCAGAAGTCTTTTGGTTGAGTTCATTGGATCTTCTAGATAAAGAATCATATCATCTGCAAATAAGGATAGTTTTAATTCCTCTCTTTCTATTTGAATTCCTTTGCTGAATGTGGCAAGAGTCAAATGATGTAATTTTGTTCTTCTTTATGGATGAGTAGAATTCCATTGTTAGTATATATGGAATCAACCAAGATGTCCAGCAACAGATGAGTGGATAAAAGTTATTGAAAGCTGGGCATGGTGGCGCACGCTTGTAATCCCAGCATTCGGGAGGCTGAGACAGGAGGATCACGGTTTGTGGACAGCCTCAGCTACTTAGTGAGGCCCTTTGTAACTCAGTGAGAACCTATTTCAAAATAAAGAACAAAAAATAGGGCTGGGGATGTAGCTCATAGGTAGAATGCCCCTGGGTTCAATCCCCAGTACTGCCAAAAAAAAAAAAAAAAAAAGTCACTAAGCCTCCCTAAATTTTCGTTACTTCATCTGTAAATGCTAGAGGATGGAATGAGAAAGTATGGAAAGTGCTGGATCCCAAAGAATAAAATTAATCTGTATTGTCACGTATTAGGCACTGTCCTAGGTGCTAGACTTACTACTGCATTAGGGTTGGGCCATGAGATCCCCTTAGTTAGTGAGTGTCCTGACCTCTGTCTGCCCCACCCCGCTCCATCTGCACAGGGACCAGTGACACTGTGGCCTTTGGCACTAGCCTGGCCAGCCAGGCCAGACTTTTTTGTCAACACCTGCATTGGGATGGCTCCCTGACATTCCCTCCCATTGTGAGTGGGTCTTATGTAGGTCCCTGCCTCTTTACAAACAATTTTTTTTTTGGTGGTACTGGGGTTCCTGGAAACCCTTCTACCTCCGGGATACACTCCCAAACCTTTTTTAAAATACTTTTTAAAATTTGGAAACAGGGTCTCTTAAGCCAGCGCGGCTGGCTTCAAACCTGCACGATCCTCCTGTCTCCGCCTCCCAAGTGCGGGGATTACAAGCATGCGCCACCATGGCCGGCTAAAAAAAAATTTTTTTTATTGGTGCATTGTGGTCATACATCTTAATGGGACTCTTTTTGTCCCTATTGCTCTGAATTACTGCCCCGAGACCCTGCAGAGTCCTAAAATACTGTTAAGTGGAAGAGATATGAATGACGTGAGAGTTGAGTGGTAACCCTTTGGGGCCGGGGTGGGGGCTGCCAACAGCAGTACTTTGATGGATTCACAGCTGCTCAGGGTCCTGTCTTATGTTGTACTAGTCTGTCTCATTGTTGACGGTGGACTTACCCCTGCCAGGGCTTCAAGATTGCACGTGAGCCCAAATGAATGCCATTTTACCCATTTCCTGTGACAAACACAATCGTGAAACAGTATGGAATGTTGAAAGGCGCTGAGTAGGTAGCCATCACATTTATGTCCCATAGAGGAGACTTTCCCAGAAAATTCCAAGCATCGTCAGGAGCAAAGGGAGTTAGCTGAGTAAGTGTCATGGCTAGAGTGATGGAGCCATGCTGGCCACAGGGACTCAGGTGCACTTCCAGCTGCACCTGGCTTACCTGGTTGGGGGACCTGTTCAACTATGGCCTCTTTATTTTATTTATTTATTTTTTTTGGTGGTACTGGGGTTCCTGGAAGCCCTTCTACCTCCGGGCTACACTCCCAGACCTATTTTTATATTTTTATTTGGAAACAGGGTCTCCTAAGCCAGCGCGGGGCTGGCTTCGAACCTGCGCGATCTTTCTGTCTCTGCCTCCCAAGCGCGGGGATTACAAGCGTGCGCCACCACGCCCGGCAACTACGACCTCTTTACATAGTCAACATTTTTCCCCCTTTCTTTTTAGTAGACTCCTTGCAGACCTCTATCTTCTGTGGATGCCCTGTCTTTTCCATACTGTAGATTAGGTTAAAGGTTATTTTAGTAACATTCCAGCCTGGAGGGCAGGGCAGCCTGCCAGGTACCTTTAGTGAGAGGGTAACAGGGGAAGCAGAAGGCAAGGGCTCTCCTTAGCCTCCTCTTCAGGGAGGAGTGGAGAATAAGGTTGGGAGAATTTCATGTCTTAACTTGGTCTCTGTCTGTCTGTCTGTCTGTCTGTCTAATAAATATAATGCTATTCCTCTCCATTGTGGTTTTTGAAATTTTCTCCATCAGTGAAAATTTCCTTGTCCTTTCCATAGTATATAATAGCTGTCAGGTTTGAAGTGCCCATTGTGCCATCTCCCGTGGGTCTTGCATCAGTGAAGGAGTGCCTGCAGGTCATAGCCGGGGTTCCATATGTCAGTGCTGCTCCAGGAAAGGGTGATGTGGCAGTGCACTCTGGAGCTAGAGGAGGGGCTCCTGCAGCCTGGACTGAGCTGGTGTATCCCAGTTGCGGGTGGGGCCACTGAGCAGTGCCATGGGTCAGTCTGGGACAGGCAGCAGGAGAGGGGGTCAGAGAGTAGACCCTCAACACATGCTCCCTGCCCCAATGGAAGGAAGTGTCTCCCTCAGGACAGCCATTCTCTTCCCTTGGGCAGGGTGGTTTAGAGAGAATGGGAAATGGAGGAAGAGTATTTCTCAGTGTTATAGAAATGAGAGGGTCTTATTTTCGTATGGGCCTAGGAGGAAAGATTAGCAGCTTGCTAGATATTGCTGTGGTCTAAATATCTGTATCTTTCCAAGATTCATATGTTGAAACTGAATCCCCAAAGCAACAGTACTAAAAGATGGATCTGCAGGAAGAGATTAGGTCATAAGAGATCTGCTCTCAGGAGGGAATTCATGTTCTTATAGAAGAGGGGGCTGAGGGAGCCTGGTCGCCCCTTCTACCACATGAAGAGACATGGGAGGAGCCATCCCTGATGGTTGGAACCTCACCAGACATTGCACCTGCTGGGCCCTTGACTTTGCCTTCCAGCCTCCATAACGGTGGGCAACAGGTTTCTGTTGTTTATACATCACCCAGTCTAAGGTGTTTTGTTATAGTATCAAACAGACCAAGATAGATGTCAAATACTTTCTATGGTGACTCAGTTTCTCCTAACAGCTCTGAAGGTTGGCATTCATACTCCCGTTTTGTGACGAAGGAATTTTGTGCAGGGTCACCCCGCTGTCTATGTAGGTGAATTAGAACTTCAACCCAAATCCTTCCTATTCCCAAGCCAGCTCATTCTGTCTCACCATGCCGCCTATGAGAAACGGTGTTGTTTTTTCCTTAAGTTCACTGCAGATGTAAAATAATTGTGCAAGCACTAGACTGAAAACACACACACACACACACACACACACACACACACACACACCCGCGCGTGCGCCGTGCCCCTTCACAGTGCTCTCCATGGGGAAGTAGCCTCCACTTCACAGGATCCCTGTTTCATCCTCTGGTCCCCATGCAGTTGTGAGCTCTTTCCTCTGATGCCCGCAGGGGTTGAGCCTCCCTCCTATAGGGACTGAAGATCTAATGCTTTGCAGTCTATTTGCTTGTTTTACCCTCGTCTCTAGAAGGCAGATACCTGAGCTCCTGCCATTTTTGTAAGTGTAGTGCGGTGCAGCACAATCCTGAACTCAGACACAGGCTCTCTGGGGATATTAATCCTATTAATCTGTCCCTACTTTCCCCTCTAATTTAGAGCTCAAAAAAGAAGAAAACAGATGAGTGAAAGGCGGGCAGGAGATAATAAAATGGAGGTAGGGACGGGGGACAGAGAGCAGAAGGGTGCTAGATGCAGGAGGAGAAGAGAAAGAAATCTAACAAAGGAGAAGAAAGGAAGGCTCTCATGCTAGGCAGGTGGCTCAGGCCGGGATGTGGCTCTTCCTCCTCCTCTGAAATGGTCTCATCTCTTCCGAGGGTCTGAGACCACCCACTCTAGCTTGACAGCCTCATCTTGTCATCTTGTGGTGGTATTTAAGACAAGGTGCCCCCAGCTTTGAGGGCGGGCTCCATCATGGCCACACTGCCCTGCATGGCTCATCCCTCCCCTTTGCAGGCCCAGGCAGAGCAAGGCCCTCAACAGGTGAATAGTTTGTCAGCTAAGAACTAGACCAGAGGAAATCATCCAGTTTCTATTTTAACCTTTCATTAGCTCTGCCTAAAACTGATTGGTTCAAGGTAATTATTTGCTAGTATTTCTCTTTTAATTACATATCTCATTACACTCAGTTTGGGCTGCATCAAATTAGTTTCTGGTCATTTCACTTTCTTTAATTTTTAAATTTTAAGTTCTAATTAAGCCTTTCTGCATCTCTAACTTAAAACATCTTGCAAGTTTCCCTAAAAGTGCCATTTGTTAAATTAAATCTTTAATGAAATTAATTTTCCCACCAATAAATTGAGAGAGAGAGAGAGGGAGAGAGAGAGAGAGAGAGAGAGAGAGAGAGAGAGAGAGAGAGAGAGAGAGAGAGTGTGTGTGTGTGTGTGTGTGTGCTGGGTGTAGTGGTGCATACCTATAATCCCAGTACTTGGGAGACCTAGATAAGAGGATTGCAGGTTCAAAGACAGCCTCGGTGATTTAGCAAGGCCCTCAAGCAACTTAGTGAGACCCTGTTTCAAAATAAAAAATAAGGCTAGGGTATAGCTCAGCTATAGAATGAGAGAGAGAGAGAGAGAGAGAGAGAGAGAGAGAGAGAGAGAGAGAGAGAGAGAGAGAGAGAGAGAGCGCACACAAGTGGTTTGTATTTAAGTGGTAGAAGGCTGAGCTAATGTCTTATTCAGAGGTCAGAAATTCTTTCAAAGTCCAGCAATTCCAGTGATGTTTAGAGCAGCTCAGAGTGGAGTTTTGTTGGCAGGTTGATTAAGGGTGGACACCACTTGAGTGAGTAAAAAACTGGGACAGCTGATTCTGTAAGGGTCAGTGAGTGGGATGTGGGCAACCCAAAGCCACGGTGTTTACAGAGGAGGAAGGGGGTTAGCGAGCTGCCTGTGAGGCCAGAGTACAGGGGGAACACCCTCAGGAGGGCGCAGGGGAGCGAGGGTGGACAATGGCCAGGCTTTAGCAGAAAAAGATGGTGGGAGAATTGGGAACCAAAGACAACAACGAGTGGGCGTAGGTGGAAAAAGGAATTAGGGGACTTCAGGTAAATTGGAGGAGATCAGGTATGTCAGGGGTGTGTTTAAAAAAGCCCGTGAAAGCGTCTGTTCTCTGGACAGTGTGAATGGGGCAGGGTCCCTTTCTCAGAGGAGATGGTCTGGTAAGGAGATACTGTGCCCACAGATGCTTACGGTTCAAGACTGTGTCTCAGTACAGTCATCTGACATGACCAAACCACAGCGGTGATGAAAGGAGGGGACGATTCAGTGCTGTCTCTCTCCATTTCTTAGAGAGAAGTTACTATGTCATTTCTTTTTTAATCTGACCATCAGGAAGTCCCTGATGGCTACGCGATATGTGGTACATGTTCGCTGAGAAGTGGAAGCTTGTGGGACACCCTTGCACACTACCATATTGAGTGCCGGTGAAATCTATTCACATAATGTCTGCATGGAGAATCAGTGACTTCATAATCATTTTAATCATTAGCCATCAGCTGGAGCCAGCCTGCTCTTCTAGGCTTTCTCTTTATCCCAGCCAAATTTATAAGAATTTTTGAGTTAGAAAAGGACCTGAGGAGCTGGGTGTGGTGGTACATGTTTGTAATCCCAGCGCTTAGGAGGCTGAGACAAGAGGATCACACAGGTTTGAAGCCAGCCTCAGCTACTGAGTGAGGCTCTCAGCAACTTAGTGGGACCCTATTTCCAAATCAAGTATAAAATAGGTCTGGGAGTGTAGCCCAGAGGTAGAAAAGACCCTGGGTTCCACCCCCAGTACCACCAAAACAACAAACAAATACAAGAAAAAGGACCTAAGGATCATTATTATGATCTCCTGATTTTCTTAGTTGGAGGGTTTTTTCCTTGAGAGGTGAGATGAGTTTTCTGATGTTCCATTTATACTAGTTATTGACCATAGCCCATGTACCTGTCAAGAGCTAATCCTAGCTAGTCTAGGGTTAGGGGACAGACATCCTTACCATGACTGCAGATGCCCTTAGAAGGGCCATCATATTTAAAACTATTGCAACTATCCATTTAAAAATATTTATTTCCTAGACTTCCATGATACTTTTATACTACTTACATGTTCCTGGGGTATTGACCATTTGATAAGGATCATGGCAATGGGACCTTGTTATGGTAGGTCACTATAGGAAGCATAACCTCTGCTTGGAAAGGGAGTGGGTATCTCCTTAAGCAGCTTAGAAGTTCATTCATGGGACAAACTTTCAGGGACTTTCCTGCCCTGTTGCATTATTTACAGGTAACCCTCTGCCCAACCTCACCCACCTTGCCCATAAAACTTGGATTTCTGGGAACTAACTAGTAGGAACAGGCAGTAATTTCTGCTTATTTGGTGAATGGTTTAACTCAAAAGTAAAACAGAAATAGAAAACCCACAGTAGGAGACAGGAAGTTGCATCTTGGTTTAGAAGAGTTCCAGAGGCGAGGCAAGTAGATTGTTTTTGGTTTTTATTTTGAGTTTACATCCTGAAAAAAAAAATTAATTGTATTCTTTATCAGATTAGGGGTTTACAGAAACCCTAAGTGCTCTCCCCTCCACTTGGGGACAGAGTGGCTTTAATGTGGGTTTGGAGCATTGGGGAAGATTATAGGCAACTGCAGGGCACAAGTCTTGCAGGTGACTCACAGAATCAGCAAATCTGTCCACTTATCATTGATTCTGTCACCAGGGATTGAGAGACACTGGCATCAGGGTGAAGGGCGAGGCAAGTGAGGGCCGTAGGGAGTGGGGACAGGCAGGCCGAGCTGTGGGGTGAGGAACCAAAGCGAGAAAGCCAGAGAAAAGCGTTGGAGAAAGCTGACATTTTAGGAGGATGCCGTGGAAACATTTGCCGCCTTTCAAGAGATCACAGTGCGATGCTTCACTTCACTGCGCATCTCTGCATCTCTTGGAGGTTTGTTTTAGTAGACATGTTCGTTGTCATAGCATCCCCAAGGTGAGTCAGAACCCTTCTGTTTGCTGTTTAAGACAAAGAAGCAGGAACAAGTGAAACTTCCTGAAGATTGCTGGCAAAAGGTGAACGGCAGCCTGTTTTTAATTGTTGAAACATCACCCCAGTAATACAACCTCTTTTCTTTCTTTTTTGATACTGGGGATTGAAACCAGGGGAATTTTACATTCAAGCTATACCCCCCAGCCCTCTTTATTTTAAAACAGGGTCTTGCAAAGTTGCTGAGGCTGGCTTTGAACCTGTGATCCTCCTGTCTCAGTCTCCCAAGTACTGGGATTACAGCCATGTACCACCGTTCCTGGCCCCAGGGTCTTTATTACTGTTTTCTTCAGAGTCGTGATCAATTGTACCATTAAATTTGTTTGGGTTTCTTATATGTATGAAATGGCTTTGAAAATTATCAAGTTCTGCTTATCATAATTCGTAATTATGAAACCAGATCTCTTTATAATTTTTGAAAGGGAATAAAAACGGAGGATAAATGTCATCTTTTACCCTGAGTATAATTTTGGGACTGTTTAAAGCTTGAACTTTAAAAAATTTGCTATTTCTATTAGTATGGTGGCTATGGAGATCAGAAAACTGGAAATGGATCCACCATATGGTCCAGTTACACCACTCCTGGGTATCTTTCCAAAGGGACTGAAATCAGAATATTATAGTAATACATGCATATCTATGCTTATAGCAGCACAACTCATAATACTCAAATTATGGAACCAACCTAGCTGTCCATCAACAGATGAATGGATTATAGAATTATGAGATATACACACAATGGAATTCTACTTAACAATAAAGAAGAACAAAATTATGTCATTTGCAGAAAAATAGAAGCGCATGGAGAAAATTATGTTGAGTGAGATCAGCCAGTCAAAGGCATATGTTTTAGCTCATATGCGGAAGCTACGGAGTAATCAGGATACAATAGGAACTTTAGGTAATGGAGCAGAAACTCCAGTGGAGCTGGGGGAAGAAGAAGGAGGATCAATGGAGGAGTTATTTCCATCAATATTACATTCATATGTGAGAATACCGATGCCAATCTTTTTTTATTTTTGGTGGTCCTGGGGTTCCTGGAAACCCTTCTGCCTCTGGGCTACACTCCCAGACCTATTTTATATTTTTTATTTGGAAATAGGGTCTCCTAGGCCAGAGAGGCTGGCTACGAATCAGTGCGATCCTCCTGTCTCCGCCTCCCAAGCGTGGGGATTACAAGCGTGCGCCACCACGCCCGGCACCAATGCCAATCTTAATATCCTATACAAGGATGGGAAGGAGGGAGGGGAAAAATTCAGTAAGTGATGTGTGCATATATATCAATATCACTGTGAGTTGCATTATTATGTGAGATTACAATGCATCAATAAAAGTATAAAAGAAGCTGGGTTTGGTGGCGCAAGCTTGTAATCCTAGTACTTGGGAGGCTGAGACAAGAGGATCGCAGTTGGAAGACAGCCTCAGCTACTTATTGATGCCCTTTGCAGCTAAGTGAGATCTTGTTTCAAAATAAAGAATAAAGTATAGGGCTGGGGGTGTAGCTTGGAGGTAGAATGCTTCTGGGTTCCATCCCCAGTATGGCAAAAAAAAGTATAAAAGAAATAAAATATTTGCTAGTTTTGAATTAAAAATCATCACTGTTATCACAAACAATGAGAGTCCGTGTTGATATTACTATAAATATTAATATTATACCTATATTAATATGATAAAACCTCATACCCGCCCAGACGAGGAGGGCATATGTCCTTTTTATAGATGAAGACGAAGTAGATTTGGGTCCTAGCTGCCTCTGGATTCTGTGCTGAGAACCAGGGCACTGTATCAAATTTACCCTCAAAAAGCAAAAGCCGGGCGTGGTGGCGCATGCTTGCAATCCCAGCATTTGGGAGGCTGAGACAGGAGGATCATGGTTCGGGAACAGCCTCAGCTACTTAGGCCCTCCGCAACTCAGTGAGACCCGGTTTCAAAATAAAGAATAAAAAATAGGGCAGGGGGTGTAGCTCGGAGGTCAAATGCCCCTGGGTTCCATCCCTAGACCCGAAAAAAAAAAAAAAAAAGAAAAAAGAAAAAGAAAAAGAAAAAGAAATGAAAATACATGTAGCTACAAGGTCAGGCTCTGCTCTGCTCTTTGTACTTCCTCTTTCTGAGTCTATTGGGATCTGTGATACATGTTGTAATTATAAGTACCTTTTTAAGGAAATGATATTGTTTCTTCAACTTTTCCAGAAAAGAAGAATACAATTGTTTTTAAAGAACCTAAGCTTAAAATACTGTACGGACTCACGAGAGGCAATTTCTCTCCCTGAAAATTTCTCACTCTATTGTTTCTGTGAATGAAAACATTTTTCTCAAGGGGCCCGGTTCTTGAGGGACGGAGTGGTTTGGGGTGTTTCTCCTTCTCGACTGCTGAAGTCTTCACTCTGTGTTCAGAACTTTCCCGACTGTGACTTTTCAGCGAACGCTCTTGTTTGGACTGTTATTAAATGGTGTATTCAGGGTGAACTAATTTGCCTTCCGTGGATGTTACTGCTTCGTTTTTGTCAGGCACCTACAACGTTAGACATGGAAATAGAGACTAAAGTGGTTTTTTGAAACTAAAGCAATTTAAAGAGCAGTCGCTAGCTTTTCACGTTTTGAGCATTCTGCTGTAAAACTGGTTACCGGATATAATTTTCACCCAGTGTGGATTCCATGAGCGGAACTCTTTTCAAGCTCTTTTGATTTTTCTCAATGTACTCAGAAGAAACAGTTCTTGATTTTTTTTTTTTTTTTTTTTGCGCTTCGATGCCCCCCCCCCCCCACTGTTACCTTCAGTGGATTTGTGGCCTGGCTACTTGATAAAAAATTTTCTCTTTTTCCTCACATGTATTCATTTTGTCTTTTAGAACAGAGTAAACAGATACCAACTCTGCTAGTTCTTTTTCTTTTGCTCTTAAAAAATGCCAGAGCTGGGAATAAAAGGTTTATTTAGCTCACGGTTTTGGAAGCCGAACGTCCAAGATTAGGCAGCCTCATCTCTTTGGCTCCTCGAGAGGGTCTCCGTGGCCAGGTCACCACATGCAGGGCACACGGAAAGAGGACCAGCTGGGTGCAGAGGGGACAAGCACACTGGGCGGTCTCACTTCATGGTGACCTGCTCGTGCAAGGACATTGGGTCCCACGAGAGCTTCATGAATCCCTTCTGGTTTTTTTTTTTTTTTTTGGTGCTGGGGATTGAACCCAAGGGCATTCTACCTCAGCTATACCCTCAGCCCTGTTTTATTCTTTGATTTTGAAACAGCCCCACTAAGATGCTGAGGCTGGTTGCGACCCTCCAGTCTGAGTCTCCCACATACTGAGATTACAGAGATGCATGACCATGCCTGGCTGTGAATCACTCCGAAAGAACTTCACAAATCCCCAGTGACCCAACCTTACCTTCTGCTGGGATCCGCCTCTTAAGGGACCTAAGCTTCCAGCACATGAAAGTTTGAACTCCAAACCATAATAATAACTATATTATAAGGCTCAGTCTTTACTCTTAGAGAAGTACAAATGTGGCCATACCACCTGGAAGGTGGGCACAGGATCTACTTAAGTCACGAGCATGCTGAGTCCAGAGTGTAGCCTAAGAATCATGATTAATGCCACCATGGACTCATTTTAAGCTTCTTTTAAATCCTTTCTTTTTTTTTTTTTTTAAGCACAGTGCTACTGAAGACCTGGCTGGTTTTTATTAGTTCCATTTTTCTTTTCTTTCTTTTTTTTTGGTGGTACTGGGGTTCCTGGGAGCCCTTCTACCTCCGGGCTACACTCCCAGACCTATTTTAACATTTTTATTTGGAAACAGGGTCTCCTAAGCCAGCGTGCACGGCTGGCTTCGAACCTGCGCGATCCTCCTGTCTCTGCCTCCCAAGCGCGGGGATTACAAGCGTGCGCCACCACGCCTGGCATTAGTCCCATTTTTCATTGGTCCACAGAGGCCTCAGTAGGTAGCAGGCCTGGGGTTGCTGGGCACAGCCTTGTAGGCTGCAAGCTCAGTGCTCAACATGGGGACGGGAGATGATTCCCTACTTAGGAGATGGATCCTACTAAGGGTAATATAAGAGAGAGCAATGTAGTTGTCTGGTTTCTGGCATCAGTAACTGGGCAGTTCAGTGACCCCCTCTCTCTGACAAAAGACCTAACAGAAGAAGAAATGGCTGAGAAAGAAGGCACAGAGCTCCATTATGGACAGACTGGAATTTAGGTGTCTGTGGTCTTTCAAAGTGAGGGTGCTGGTAGCACTAGGGTGTATACCTAGGACTCGAGGAGAGACATCTGGGCGGAGATGGAGGTTGGAAGCCATCAGCTAGTTTTGAAGGCAGAGGAGTGGAGAGGTTATCTTGTTATATAAATGGCATCGAAGAGAAGCTGGCTGGAGGTGGCCCCCGGAAGGGCGCCATGACTGTGTGGATGGGTATCAGTGAACATCCCTCAGAGGAGAGGGATAAACAGTGACTAAAAAAGTAAGAGAAACCAAGGAATGTGGTGCCGGGAAAGGATAAAGAAAGAGCGAAGGATAGCATGCAGGGCTGAAGGCTGCCAAGAGGCCCTGGCGGGCGAAGACTGGGTGTTGTTCACTGGCTTTAGCAGAGGAGGAGATAGCTGGGGACTTGGTCAGAGCAGTTATGGGGTGTTAGAAATGGGCCACGGTGTGTGGTATTAAGGACTGGTTAAAACGGTGCATGCTTGAAGTCCCAGTACTTGGGAGGCTGAGAAGGGAAGATTGCAAGTTCATAGCCAGCCTCTGAAACGTAACTTGTGAAACTGGTGGAGAGGTCCTCCACAGCTTAGTGACACCCTGTTCCAAAATAAAGAATAAAATAGGGCTGAGGGTGTAGCTCAGAGGGGAGAATGTTTTCTAAACAAACACAAACACAAACATACACACACAAAGAAGTAAAGAAATTTTTTGCAGTTAAATTTTTTAAATGCAAATCTCTTTCTCTAATGACTATAGAGAGATGGGAAGAAGGGAGGATGAATAGGCATGGAAGATAAACTTGCTTGCTATTTAAAGACGTATCTATAGTTGGTAATTTGTTTCCCATTTTTAAAAATGGTCACCTAGTTTGCTGTTGAGTAGGGTAAGGTTCTTTTACATAAGGATGTGTAGTTACTTTGACTCATGGTCTGTGCTGGTATTTTCTTTTTACTATATGCACATATTACTGAGCTCCTCTCGCAGAAGTTCAGAATAGCTTTAGCTCCTAGGGACTAGGCAGAATCACAGATATTCCTATTTTAACATTCTTTCATTCCACAGTGGCCACCAAGCTTTGGGTCCCTCTGCTCTTGGAGTTGTGACAATCGTGCTATATCTCCACTGGCTCTACAAGATCTCTGTTTTGCAAAAGCTAAATGGCAGTGTGCTTTATTTTCAAATTAGACCAAATTAAAATTAATTTGGTTTTGAGAATTTCACAACATACTCTGAGTTAATTGGTCACACCCTGGGGTATTGCGTAAGAAAATATAGGTCTGGTTTTGCATTTTCCACTGTCCTCAAAGATCTCGTTCACAGTAACTTCTTAAATAGCAGGTAGTAGATAATAAGAGAGTTTATATAGTATAGAAAATACTTTCTGTGGAGTGATGAAGTTTTTTTTTCTTCTTAATTCCACTAGGAAAGAAAGTGTTCGAGTTAGGTTTTTTGTTTGGGAGGTAACACAGGTTGGGAAAAGATGTAACTGGGGAATTTGTTTCCCTTCTCTCTTTAGACAACCTTATTTAACCTCCTCATTTTACCCACGGGGAAAACATTGATGATATTTGTAGTTACTGCCTCCTTGGTGATATGAAACAAATACTGTGTGTGTGTGTGTGTGTGTGTGTGTATGTGTGTGTGTAGACTGAAACCTCTGAAATCATCAGCCAAAATAAATGTTTTCTCCAAAAGTTGATTTTTCTCAGGTGTTTTGTTATAGCAATAAAAAGCTGACTAATATGCCCTGCTAGAAAGTGAAAGAAAATAAAGTAGAAATTACTTGTTCTTTATGAAAATCAAAGGCAAAGGGAAGGTTCACTCTCTACCCTATACTATGGAAAAACATGCAGCTTTCAAAAGTACAAGTTATCTTACGATGAGTTCACTTGGAAATATGTCTGTCTTTTAGCTGAGTAGTGAAAAACCATACCACAGGGTAGTTTTTATACCATGATTTATTAAACTGAAGGAGAAACCAACATTATATATGAGTATATTTTTGGATGTTTGTTACAAATATAGAAAAGTTATTTAAAAATAATCTCCAATATGCTAAGAATGAGTAAAAAGTGAACATTCCCTACTCCTTTGATCTTCATTAAAAGCATGTAATTTTTAACTCATTTTCTAGGAGAGTATGTTAGTCAGCTTTCCATTGCTGTAACAAAATACCCGAGATAAATAATCTTAAAGTAGGATAGATCTGCTAGGAAGGTGGTGGGTATAAAAGGTTTCAGATGGAGAGTATGGGCTTTTTTAATTTCAGTATTGAATTGCACATGGAGTGGTGAAGGGGTGTTAGCCACAGGCAGGTGAGCTGTCAGCCAGCACATGTGTTTGATCTTTTGACAAATATCAGCTGTTACTGATGCCATAGTTCACACTGGCCATGTAGTTTTGAGTCTGCTCATAGCAGAAGCAGGCCTGCCCATGGAGTCAGAAGCAGTGAGGACAGTAGCTATTTTTCTTAGGGACCAATCTTCTCACCCACAAAGTGAGGGGCGTGGACCAGATGATTGCTAAGAGTCTCTTATCTATGTTCTGCCTTTAATTATCATAACATATACTCACCAAAATGCCTCTTACTTCCCAGCTAGCATTATGACAAGTTGGAGCTCTGGATTTCAACCCTGGCTGCATATTAGAACCACTTAGGGAACTTTTAAAGAAGATGCCTCTCCCTCTTGTGATATGAAGTGCGGCCCTAGCACTCAGCACCAGTCTTTTAAATTTTTTCCATGGCTTCTTGGTTGTTTTAGTGTTTAGCATTGAGAGCCACTGTCTTAGAGTGGTCCTGTTAGTTGACTTTGTGGTTTCTAACCGAGCTAATACTTGTAGAGCTTTATAGTATACTTTATAGTATACTTTGCTTTGTAGTTTATAGTTTAAAATACTTTCACTGTTTATTTAGTGTTCGCTAGAGTCTTGTGGGTAGATGTTGTTATTATCCCACATAATCCCCAAAGGGATGGTGGCCACTAAATTGAGGTTATTTTAACTGTGGATCTAGATTGGGAGAAGGCAGTTAGACTCAGCTGGGCAGACCTGTCCAGGTGAAAAATATAATTTTTTATACATAAAACACACATATATTTGTGTACATTTATATACACATATATGTTACATATAAAATATGCATATACTTAATATACTTTACATATAAA
Organism: Muscardinus avellanarius; assembly: GCF_963383645.1. Classification (NCBI taxonomy): domain Eukaryota; kingdom Metazoa; phylum Chordata; class Mammalia; order Rodentia; family Gliridae; genus Muscardinus; species Muscardinus avellanarius. The sequence goes on along the minus strand of NC_137800.1, from coordinate 77,058,939 downwards.
CATTTTATAAAGTGTATATTAAATGTACATACAGTACCTATATATTAAATATATGAATATTATACATATCCATATACAGATATATTTTGGAAGTACTGGGGATTGAACTCAGAGTGTTCTACCTCTGAGCCATGCCTCCAAGAGCTAAATTGTTGAAGGTCTCACTAAGTTGCTGAGACTGGCTTTGAACCTGAGGTCCCCTGACTTAGCCTCCCAAGTACTGAGACTCGACTCCTCTCCTCTCCTCTCCTCTCCTCTCCTCTCCTCTCCTCTCCCCTCCTCTCCTCCTCCTCCTCTCTTCCTTCTTCTTCTTCTTCTTCTTCTTCTTCTTCTTCTTCTTCTTCTTCTTCTTCTTCTTCTTCTTCTTCTTCTTCTTCTTCTCCTTCCTTCTTCCTTCTTCCTTCTCTCTCTCTCTCTCTCTCTCTCTCTCTCTCTCTCTCTCTCTCCCTCTCTCTCCCTCTCTCTCCCTCTCTCTCCCTCCCCCACCCCCTCTCTGGCTGCCATGAGGCAAAACTTCTCCACCACCATGTGCTTCTGCTATTATATTCTGTGCTGCACAGGCCCAAAGCAGCAGGGCCAGTGACCGTCGACTGACACCTCTGAAACTCTGAGCCAAAATAAGCCTCTCTTTCTTTTAAGTCATTTTAATGTCAGGTGTTGTTCCCAGTGATAGACAGCTGACTACCATACAGGACATGTGAGTTCTAGTCTCAACTCTGATGCTCAGGGGCTGTGTGTCCCAGGCGGAGTTACTGACTATCTGAGACCTCATGTTTCTTCATCTGGAAAAAGAGATGTAGGAATTAGATAGAAGCTTGAGTTAAATAAACCCTCACGTTGTGGCTAAACAGACGGGCTCAGAAACCAGTCCCTTACGTTTAAATTCCATTGTTGCCACTGACCACCTATGTGATCGTCCCTCCCCCTATCCCTCCTTCCTTCATTTCCTCCTTTTCATTTTTTGGTACTGGGGATTGAACTCAGGGACATTCCACCTCTGAGTTATACTCCAGCCCTATTTTATTTTTTATACTGGGAAAGAGTCTCACTAAGTTGTGGAGGGCCTTGCCAAACTGCCAAAGTTGGCCTCAAACCTGCGATCCTTTTATTTAAGGCTTTCAAGTTCTGGGATTACAGGTGTGCATCACCATGCCCTGCTTAGGTGTACGATTTCTGAGTAAATTTCTTAACCTCTTTGTGACTTAGTTTTCTGATCTGTACAAGGAATGCCACAGAGAACCGCAGGGTTTTGAAGATGAAAGGAGTTAATATAGGTAAAAGGATCTAGGCCAGTTTCTGGCCTGTAGCCAGTGCCATAAATGCTAGTAATATATTACTATTACTATAATTATTAACATTTAATAGTAGCTAACAACAGTGTTGACTCCAATGGGGAAATTTTATTTCCAGAGGAGGTGGGTGACTTTGTTTGTGGAGAGGGTTTCTCAAGGCTCCTACAAGATCCTGAATTCTATTCAGTCATCTACTGGGCCAAGGATTATAAGGATAAGTTTTCTGGGTGGAAGGTGAACTCGAGGGAATTCTAAAGAGACATCACCTATGTATTTTTAGAATTTTCCTTGCCATGGCTAAAAAGAGAGCATGGGCACTTCCCCCTTTCTATCCACTGGAGTCAGTTTTCACTGTGAATGGTAACTCCTTTGTGTGGCATGCTATTTGCAGAATAAGGTGGGCCAAAAGTTTTCCTGTGCGATCGAAACTCTAACCAAGTATGTCAGGATTGTTTCTTTGAGAATTAAGAGGGATTATCTCATTCCAGAGGGGGACTGGATCACTTACTCTGAGCTGGTGAAGGAGGCTTGGTATGTAAATTGAGAGAGAGAGAGAGAGAGAGAGAGAGAGAGAGAGAGAGAGAGAGAGAGAATATGAATAAATATCTCATACAGTAGTCATTGGGAAGGAGATTCAGCCCTAGCAGGTCACCTCACATCTCCCCCTGAGCACAACTGAGACTTTGGTGAGCAACTGTGTGCCTCAGTTTGACCCAGAGTGCTGACCCATGACGGAGTGTTTTGAAGAACTTCTTAGTTTCCTCAGTAAGACACTAAGGATTGTTGAGAAGATTAAATTAGGTAATACACGTAAAACATCGATGATAACGGGTGACAGTGGTTGAACCCTTGGCCTATAATAGGTGCTCGTTGTCATTAAAGCTGGTTGTCACTGCTTCAAAACTTGCGTTTGAAACAATGGTCAAAGAATAACGGAATTTCTCAACATGTATAAACCTGTGATAGTCTGACGAGCTTTTGACAGCGGCAGGGTGTTGTGGAGGGGAGGTGTGGAGAGGCCCCTCAGCAGCTGTGTGTTTGCCATGGCGGCTCTGGGCAGTGGGCTCTGGGGTATACTGAGGCTCACAGCGTCCCACACAGCCTTTAGTTGGGTCCTGCTTATTTTTCACATGTAGGGAGGAGCAGGGACAGTAAGGTCTGTTTCATTTCATTGTTTGAGCAGAGGATTTTTATTGGGCAACATTATGGCTGAATTCACATGTTGGAGTCTTAACTCCCAGTACCTCAGCATGTGGCTATATTTGGAGATGGGGGAGGTCTTTAAAGGGATGATTAAAATGAGGTCAGTAGGGTGGGCTGCAATCCAGTGTGACTTATAAAAAGAGGAGATTAGGACGCAGATACACGTGGAGGGGAGACCATGTAAGGGCACAGGGAGAAGACTGCTATCCGCAAGCCAAGGAGAGGAGCCTCAGGAGGAAACAGCCCTGCCCAGGCCTTGATCTTGTACTTCAGCCTCCATAACTGGGAGGGTGGAGAGTTCTCTTTTTTTTTTTTTTTTTTTTTTTTTCGGTGGTGGTAGCGGGGATGGTACCCAGAAATATTCTACCTCTGAACAGAAATATTCTACCTCTGAACTTCACCCCCAGCCCTGTTTTATTCTTTAATTTGAAACAGAGTCTCACTAAATTGCAGAAGGCCTCATTAAGTTTCTGAGGCTGGCCATTAACCTGCAATCCTCCTGTCTCAGCCTCCCAAGTGCTAGGATTACAAGCAGGAGCCACCACACCTAGGCAGATTGTTTCTAAGCCACCTAATTTGTGGAACTTCGTTATGGCATCTCTAGAAAATGAATAGAAGGAGTCAATAAATTCTCCCTGATAGTGTGTGTGTGTGTGTGTGTGTGTGTGTGTGTGTGTGTATGTACTGGGGGTTGAACCAATGGGCATTCTACCTCCAAGCTATACCCTCAGCCCTATTTTATTATTTTAGTTTGAAATAGAGTCTCCCTAAATTCCAGAAGGCCTCACTAAGTTTTTGAGGCTGGCCATGAACCTGCAATCCTCCTGTCTCAGCCTCCCAAATGCTGAGATTACAGGCATGTGCCACAATAACAGCTGGGCATTAGTCATATTTTTCTATATTTTCTTCCTGTGGAAGACCAGAGCAAGCTACTTCATGAAGTTTCTATAAGTCTTTTATGCAAGGCTTACCACAGTGCTGACACACGGTAAGTACTCAAAAAAAGATACGCATGAGCTGGGCACACTTGTAATCCCAGCATCTGGGGGGCTGAGACAGGAGGATTATGGTTTGCGGACAGCCTCAGCTACTTAGTGAGGCCCTTTGCAACTCCGTGAGACCCTGTTTCAAAAATAAAAAGACTGGTGGTGTATTCATTTCGAGTCACCCCTCCCATGCCATTTTGGCATGGGGCTGTATTTCTATTTTCTGTGTTTCTATCTTTCTAATAAACTTCTTTAAAAAAAATAAAAAGACTGAAAAATAGGGCTGGGGGTGTAGTTCGGAGGTAGGATGCCCCTGGGTTCTATCTCCAGTACTGTAAAACAAAACAAAACAAAACAAAACAAAACAAAACAAAACAAAACAACACATGCATGATGATGATGAGACAAAATGTCAATTAAAAGTTTGGGAGGCGGAGACAGGAGGATCGCGCTGGTTCGAAGCCAGCCTCGCTGGCTTAAGAGACCCTGTTTCCAAATAAAAAATATAAAAATAAGTCTGGGAGTGTAACCTGGAGATAGAAGGGTTTCCAGGAACCCAAGTACCACCAAAAAAAAAAAAAAAAAAAGTTTGGTTATAAATTATGCACATTGATTATCCCTCTTAAATAATATTTGCTTATTTAGGAGCTTAGAATATAAGGTCTCATCATAAATTTAAAAATGTTTCTTGCAGATGTTCCAAGTAGTTGGGAATAAAAGTGTAACAAGGATCTCTTTGAAAGTGCAGAATGGCCAGGGAATATGGTACAAACACTTTTTGTTCTGTGGCACAGAAAGGAATACATTCCTAGTACTTGTTCCCAGCCATGTTTATTTGTAGGGGGCCAGGCAAAAAAGTATTGTTAGTGGTGGAAGCAGGGCTGGTCTTTAAGGAATTGTTGAAGTAGATTGTTCTTTGTCTTGGTGCATATAAGGCAGTGCTACTGAGAAAAATACCTCTCTCAGAGTTTTGTTCTGTTCATATTTGCTATTTGTTTTAAAAAAAAATAGCACGTTTGCATCTTTTCAGTAGGGGAAAGACACTCTTTTTAGCTCCTGACAAAGTTTGGTTTTATGTTAAAAGTCCTGAAGACCGTGGGCAGAAATCCCCAAAGAAATGCCTCTCTAGCCGCATGTGAGGTTTGAAAGATTATTTAAGACCTGCATTTGAAAACTGTGACACAGTTTAATTGCGGTTGTGGAAATAAGAGGGCAAACACTTGAGCGTGCCTTTTACTTCCTCGCAGTGACTTTGAAATCTTGCATGAGCTGTGGAAATTGAGCTCTTGCTGAATCTGAGTACTGCCAGTCTGGCTTGTGTTTAGGAATCTGATCAAAACAGCTGTGCTGTGCTGTTTCTCTATGCAGAGGGGACCACACAACGGGCCCATTGTGTAGAGCACATCGCTGGGCACCGCCGATGAAAGTGCAGCTTTCTCTGTGACTTTGGGGGCAGCGGAGCGGTGGAAAAGTAAAAACTTCGCACGTGTTCCTTTTAAATGTGAGGCGTTTATTAGCAAATATCACGGTGCATACCTTTTCATTCTCTCTGGCCACCCACGTTATCGATCTTGACATTTTGGTGCTACAAGATGTTTCTTTTTAAAATGAAAAATAAAATTTTTTATAGGCTAACTTCTTCCCTGTATGGCCAACTCTTCCTAAACATTATTTGTAGTAGGTGATAATAGATGCAACGCTGAAGATAGTAGATGAAATAAAGGTAAATGTATACATGTGTGACAGACTACGATACATTCTGAATTTTTAGAGTACTCCAACTGTGTGTGTGTGTGTGTGTGTGTGTGTGTGTGTACAATTTCAAATTATACAAAAGATTTCCAAAAAATTGAAAAATTGCCTAGATTCTTGTCACCTGACATAACAGCTGTGTTCAATTTTGCTTGTTTGCTCTTTTCACTGTTACTTGAACTTTTCCATGATTATAAATACATGTATAACTTTATATTCCACTTTTTTATTAGTTATAGCAAATACTTTTCATTTACTACAGATGCTTTATAATGCCTGTTTTTATTGATTGCTGTTTTACTTAGCTTTTTCTTCGCTGTGACCAGAATACCTAACACACAACTTAGAGGAAGAAAGGTTTATTTGGCTTATGGTTTCAGAGGTTTTAGTCCACAACTGGGCGGCTCCGAGGCAGAAGCGTCATGGCAGGATGTGGTGGCGGAGAGGTGCTCAGCTCATGGCAACCAGGGAGCGTCAAGAGAGAGGAAGGGGCCCGGGAAAGATAGAGTCCTACTCTACCACTTCTCGCCACGCTGAACCTTCCTACTTACTACCCACTCAAATGGTTAATCCATCAATGGATTCACACACTGATGAGGTTTGAGACCCCATTCACTTATTTCACCTCTAAACATTTTCACATTGTCAATGCTTGCGCTTTGTTGGGGGGGCATTCGATATTCAAACTATAGCAATGGCATATCGTCCTACTATTGTTGATCTCTATTCCTTTATTGGCCTCTAAACAATACCCCAACTTTTTTTTTTGCATTTTGCTTTTTAATCATCTCATGAATGAATTTCCAAAATGTAATAAAACTGTTACGGCTTTTAGCAAACACTACTACATTACTTTTCAAAGGGATGGTGATGCAGGTGTGTCCTTTAGGTGTTTGACGTGGTAGCCAGTGACTTTACTAGTTGTTGAACTTTTATATGCTGAGGTGAATACATTTGTGCACTGTTTTTTTTTTTTTTTTTTCAGAACTGGGGATTGAACCCAGGTGCATTCTACCTTTGAGCTAGGCACCTAGCCCTATTTTTTATTCTTTATTTTGAAACAGGATCTCACCGAGTTGCAAAGGGCCTCCTCACTAAGAAGCTGAGGCTGTTCTTGAACCATGAACCTCCTGTCTCAGACTCCCAAATGCTGGGGTTACAAGCCACCATGCCTGGCTTACATTTGTGCACTTTTGAAATACTGTTAATAGTAGCAGGTGTAAAATTCACACAGATATGCCCCCCACCCAAGAGTAACTTTTATACTCTTCCTTATTACGGACCTGGAGAACATCATGTTAAGTGAGATTAGCCAGTCACAGAAAGTAAAAGGTCCTATGTTTTCTCTCATATGTGGAAGCTGGAGAGTGATTGGGAGAAAAGGGGGACTTTGGATAATGGAGGAGACGCTCCAGTGCAGTAAAGGAGGAGGTCTACGGGAAGGGAGGTAGGGAGAGGAGAGAGAATTTATTAAGGAAACACTTCCATCGGCATCATGCAATCATGCAGGTTTGTGAAATTATCAACACCAATCTCAATTTGATGAATGGGGAAGGGGAGGGAGTGGGGAAGGAGCCAGGGAAAGCTCACATTACAATGTGAGACTACAATGTACCAACAAAGGTATATACAATATACAATATTATATATACAGTATACAATATTTTCTCCTTAACATAGCTTCCAAGCTCCATTACTAGTTTTAGACATCTTGCCTGCTTTTAGAATAATACAGTTACCTTTAGGAGCTGCCCATCTCTTTACTTGGGGGAGATCTCAGCCTCAAGGGGTGGAACAGGCTCTTCCGGCCTTCTCCGGTGTCCGGTCCGGCCACGGGGCCCTTGCTGGCCTCTGCTCAGGTACAGCTTGTCCTGTGGTCTTTGGGTCAGCCTTCCATGGCTCCAAATGGCCAGTTTGCACTTACAGTACTCAGTTCAACCACAGACCTTTTATTTTTATTTTATCTAGAAACCTTAGAATCTGAATGTAGCATGGTCAATTTGGACACTCATTGTTGGGAGAGGGGGAAAGGAGAAGCGGGGGGGGGCACCAAACACTGTCTGAATGTATGCCATTTTCAATATGATCCACATAAAAATAAAATAAAAAAGAAACCTTAGAATCTGTGTGGATTCATTTATTTAAAAAAAAAACCAAAAGGAATAAGTTAGGAGGCTTAAAAACCACACATACACCACCAAATTGACAGAAAAAGAACAAAATATGATGGCTGATACAAATCCCAAATTATCTTTATAGATTTCCCAGCCCCAGCATCCTGTCTCCAACTGACTGCAGACCCTGCTTCTAGCAAGATCAAGGGCTCTATCTGAGTATATATAAGAGCTAATAGTTCTCTGTATTAAGTATTTGACCTCAGGCCTTTTAGATCAGGTCTCATCCTGTCTCTCTGCTGTTCCCAGAGACTGGGAGAAGGCTCTGAGGTGCTGCAGATCTGTGCCTGGACTCTCATTCAGTATCCTGGGCGCAGTGCTTCCCTGAAAGCCTGGAGCTGTCTTTTCCACGGGGACACCTCAATCCATCTTCCAGATGTCTCTAGGGATACCATAAGTGTCTATGATCTTAGCACCTTGGTTCTCACCCTTCCACACACATATCTAAGTGCCACCCCTGTCTTCCCTAAAACAGGGGACATTCCTCCTTGAGCCAACTGACCAAACTCTTCAATCCCCTTTTGTGGTAGAAAAGAGCTTTTCCATCATTCAGAGTCCCCTCCTTCCCCCCCATCTTAATTGTGGTAGAAACTCTTCCTGTTAATTTCTTCAACTTTCCTTTTGATTCATGAAGACACGCTTTCAGAACAAAGAGGGGAAGTTTATCTTTCTCAATTCTCTTTCTGGAAACTGCTTTGACTCTTAGATTTGTCTCTCCTTTTAGCTTTAGAAAACGCTACATAGGAGCTGAAAATCCAGAGGTTGACTCTGTTCTGGGCTACACTGCCTCTCCCTCCAAAAAAAGGGGGTGCAGAGGACTTGGGGTGCTGCCTGTTGTTGGGTGGGAGACAGAACAGGTACAACCCAAGTAAAGAGGAGACTGGAGAAGCAAATTCTCCACACTCAGCAGTAGTTACCAGGTATTGAATTAATTCTATTCAATTTGTGCAAGGGTTAATTTTGTAAGTGTAGAATAATTTAATAGAAAGGCACTGTTTCAAGTGACTGTTATATGTTAACTTCGTCAGTCCTCAGACTAACCTGGGGGCTAGTGAAGGATTAAGAAATAGATAATAAGGGTGAGCAGGCATGAAGGATGGACAGGTTTTTGCTAAAAGGACTTAGCGGGGTTCTTGCTAAAACTGGATTTTATAAGTGTACAGATGGACCTTGGAGAAAGTTCTGGACCCTGACTAGAGTTTGATTAAGCAAAGACATTTTTCAGCTCAGACAGTACTTTGCACTTTTAGGTTGTGTTTTCTCCCATTTAGATGATAAACTCCTTGGGGGCAGGGAACATGCTTTCTTTCTCTTCTATCCAGTGGTTCCAAAATACGAGTATGCTGGGAAGGCTGTTAAAACACACATCCCCACCTTGGAAATGTATAATTCAGGAGGTCTGGAAAGCTTGGGAATGTGCCCGCCCCGCTTGCTCACCCTTCCTCTCCTCTCCTCTCCTCTCCTCTCCTCTCCTCTCCTCTCCTCTCCCCCCTCTCTCTCTCTCTCTCTCTCTCTCCTTCCTTCCTTCCTTCCTTCCTTCCTTCCTTCCTTCTTTCTTTCTTTCTTTCTTTCTTTCTTTCTTTCTTTCTTTCTTTCTTTCTTTCTTTCTTTCTTTCTTTCTTTCTTTCTTTCTTTCTTTCTTTCCTGAGTCCAGGGGCATTCTACCTCTAAGCTACATTCCTTCCCTATTTTATTTTTATCTTGAAACAGGCTCTCTCTTGGTTGATGAGTCTCACTACCTGCCGAGTCTGTCCTCAAGCCTGCAATCCTCCTGTCTCAGCCTCCCAAGTACTGGTATTACAAGTACGTGCCACCATGCCTGGGTTGAACATGTGCATTTCTGATGAGTTAACAGCTGATACTGACACTGCTGGTCCAGGGGCCACACTCTTGAGAGCATTGTCCTGTCCTCTGAATCATTTCTCATACATAAATGATCAACAGTTACTACCCAAACCCAACAGAATGGAGCAAGTGTCTCCATGGCCGCTCTGTTGAGTATATTATGTTCCACCATGGCTGTGGGCTGGTCTCTGGGCTGAGAAAATGAGAGAATATGTGGTTGATCATCTACTGACCATCATAATTGATCACCTACTGATAATCATAACTGATCATCTACTGACCATCATAATTGATCACCTACTGATAATCATAACTGATCATCTACTGACCATCATAATTGATCACCCACTGATAATCATAACTGATCATCTACTGACCATCATAATTGATCACCCACTGATAATCATAATTTGTGAGTTTGCAGTTGCTGATTTATTTGTTTTAAATCATGTGATTATTTCCCTTTCTCTCTCTCTCAATTTTTTTTCCTGTGTGTGTACAGGTGACAGTTACTGATTGTTTATTTAGCCTAGACAAAAAGACATGACTAAAAGCTGCACTGCAGACCCCTAAGTCATTTTCCGTGTGTCTTTTTGGGGAGAAAGTGAAGGTGGGTCGTAGTGAGCGCAGGTTTGGGGGAGACTGGGGAGGCCTAGTCTCCAAATAGAAAGGAAACTCAATACTGTCAGTTTTTAAAAAATGAAGTAAAAATTCTGACAGTAAGAGTTTCTGTGAGTTATTAGGGGTCTAAAGAATTGTTGCTTTTTATTGGGAAAAGAAAATGAGTTCAAGTGGAGCTGATTTCTGGTCTGCTCCCTCCAACCTGACTTCCTAATACAGCCCTAATGAATTTTATTTATGGCTGTAGTTTATTGTAGCATGACATACCAGTGGTGCAGAAGTTGAGGGTTTATTCATATCTCCAATTCTTTGCATTCCTTGCTTCTAAAAGTGAATTAGTAGTGAAGTTTCATTCTGAGTACTTAGGGATTAAATCACTTTTCTCGTTTGCATTAATGTTATACACCTAATCTGTTTTGGAATTGAATTTGTGTAAAAAATTTTCTCTCTGTGTGGTACTGGGGATTGAACCCAGGGGCAGTCTACCTCCCAGCAATATCCTCAAGCCCTATTTTATTTTTATTTTGAAACAGGGTCTCACTAGATTGATGAGAGTCTCACTACTTTCTGAGGCTGTCTTTGAACCTGTGATCTGCCGGGCGTGGTGGCGCACGCTTGTAATCCCCGTGCTTGGGAGGCAGAGACAGGAGGATCGCGTAGGTTCGAAGCCAGCCACGTGTGCTGGCTTAGGAGACCCTGTTTCCAAATAAAAATGTAAAAATAGGTCTGGGAGTGTAGCCCGGAGGTAGAAGGGCTTCCAGAAACCCCAGTACCACCACAAAAAAAAAAAAAAAAAATTATTGAACCTGTGATCCTCCTGTCTCAACTTCTCAAGTATTGGGATTACAGGCGTGTACCACCACACCTGGCTCTGATTTGTGTAAATTTATACTGTAAAGATACAGTTTTTTAAATCAGCTGATTTTAGCTGGGCATGATGGGGCACACTTGTAATCCCAGTAATTGGGAAGATCTCTGTTTGCAGCCAGCCTCAGCTACTTAGTGAGGCTTTCTGCAATTTAGTGAGATCTTGTTTCAAAATAAAGAGTAAAATATTGGGCTGGGTGTATAGCTCAGAGGTAGAATGCCCCTGGGTTCCATTCCTGGTAACACCCCCCCCCCCCCCCCCGCCCACTCACACACCTCTTCCAAATAAATACATTTCACTGTGGAAAAAAAAAACAAAACCAAGTCTGAGATGCATCTTTGTTTGTTTTTGCCCTGGGGCATTCTGTCTCCAAGCTACACTGCAGCCCTATTTGGTATTTTTTTTTTTTTTATTTTGAAACAGGGTCTCACTGAGTTGCAGAGAGCTTTGCTAAGTAGCTGAGGCTGGCTGCGAACTCAGATCCTCCAGTCTCAGCCCCCCAAGTACTGGGATTACAAGCGTGCATCACCACTCCCGGCCTGGGGTGCATCTTGATTCAGAAATCTGGAAACAAATTCACACATGGGCAAAACAGTAAAGGTGCATCTCCTCTCTCCTGGCAGGTTAACTTTGTGGCCTGCCAACTCTTTGCCCTGTTTGCTGCTTTCTGGTTCCGCATCTACTTACGTCCTGGTAAAAGCAGTGCTGAGGTCCGGCATGGATTCGCCACCATCTTGGGCATTTATTTTGTCATTTTTTGTTTCGGCTGGTGAGTATGAGCCTCGTATATTCTAATGTTTATCATTCAGGTGTGTTCTATTGATATTCTTGGCATTGTGTTAAAGTAAGATGTATACGGATTGAAAAAAAATAACTATTGCAAAATGGGAATTGAAAAATCTTGTAATATTGCAAAACAGTATAAATACTTTATTGTAAAATAATGGGACTTTTGTAAGAATCTCCATTTACTGTAAGAAATTGGAATCAGAAAAAATGACCATCCACTGGAAATCAGTGCAATGATTTTGTTTTTTAAAGTAGATTTCTACAGTTCCTTTGGGTTATCACAGTGGGATGCTCTCAGGTTTAATTTTTTCCCAGACAAGGAAATTTTCATAACCTTTCCAGACACAGATGTACTCTTTGCATTACTGTAGAGACACTGTTAGTCCCATACTTGAGTACGACGATGGTTTTAGTGCAAGTCCTAAGGAGATTGAGTCATCCTCTAACAGACTCAGTGATACCTGTTCTAACAGGTAGACTGGACTGTACTGTGTAAGCTGGGCAGATACCCTGGGCGTGGCGTTTGTTAGGAAGGAGCTCTAAGGACCAACATTTCTGGAAGTGCATCTCCAGTAAATCCGAAAACTTGTTCCTGGTTCCAGAATACTGCTCCTAATCCTTCAACAAATATTTGAGAAAGGATAGGTAGTTTGAATCAGCCAGCAGGTATTGGTATTTGGGAAACCTGGTGTTGATACTGGTGCTTTAAAACTTAAAACTATATATATACGATATTGAAGAAAGAAATCCTCTCTCTGGACTCTCCATTGTGTGTGGATGTAAAAAATAAAAAGTATAAACATTCCATTTCTGAGTTCCTGACATTGCTTGGTGCTGTAATCGGGGAACAGTGGCATGACTTCCTGGTGTCATTTCAAGATATAGTATCTTAATTCCATAGAAGAATAGTGTTGAGCCGGGCATGGCGGCGCACGCTTGTGATCCCCGCGCTTGGGAGGCTGAGACAGGAGGATCGCGCAGGTTCGAAGCCAGCCTCAGCTACTTAGTGAGGCTCTCAGCAACTTAGTGAGACCCTGTTTCCAAATAAAATAGAAAATAGGTCTGGGAGTATATCCCGGAGGTAGAAAGCCTCTAGATTCCACCCCTAATACCACACACACACACACACACACACACACACGAATAGTGTTGATTTATACTCTCTTCTACAAACACAAGTTAACTGATCACTGGCTTTTTGGCAGGGCTGGAGGTGGAGTAGGCGGTAGGTATGTGAATATGAAATATATTCAGCATCTCTCCCTCTTCCTTATGTCTTAAAGGTACTCTGTCCATCTTTTTGTGTTGGTGTTAATGGGTTATGGAATCATGGTCACCACAAGTGTATCCAACATTCATAGGTAAGATCCTGGCAATGAACAGTGCACGGTGGTGTGTGTGTGTGTGTGTGTGTGTGTGTGTGTGTGTGTGTGTGTGTTCTGAGAAATGTATTTCCAGGGGAAAGTTGTAGTTTTCCCCATTTTCTTTCTTTTTTTTTGTGGTACTGGGGATTGAACTCAGGGGCATTCTACTTCCAAGTTATACCCCCCAGCCTTATTTTTTTTATTCTTTATTTTGAGACAGGGTCTAAGTAGCAGAGGCTGGCTGCAAACCTGCGTTCCTTCTGTCTCAGCTTCCCAAGTGCTGGGTTTCCAAGCGTGTGCCACCACGCCCAGCTAGTTTTCCCATTTCCCACAAGTGATGTACCTTAGCTTCTCTAGGATATCAGGGGCTGGGGCGTGGGTGAGGGTGGGAAAGACTTCAGAGAAGGCTATATGAAAAAGGTAGATGCAGCAGGTGTAGCCTGTAATCCACGTGGGAGGCTGAGACAAGGAGGATCGCAGGTTTGAAGCTAGCACCTGCGGCTTAGTGAGGCTCTCAACAACTTATTGAGACCCTGTTTCTAAATAAGAAATAATATCAGGCTGGGGGTATAGCTTGGAGGTAGAATGCCTTTGGGTTCAATCCATAGTACACACACACACACACACACACACACAAACACACACACAGATAGATATGAATTGAACCTCATGTGAAAAGAGTTCGTCAGGATCAGGCAGCCACTATTTATGATTGTCCCAAACTTAAAACAAATTAGATGTTCACACAGTGCAGTACTACTCAGCACTAGAAAGGGATGAGCCCTGGACTGGTGCACGACAGGGATGCACCTTGAATTAAATGTAGGAAGCCACATGGATGCTATTCTAGAAAAGACAAACTAATCTATAATGACAGAAGGTATAGAGGCTACTGGGGTGAGTGGTATAGATGAAAAAGTGACCAGAAGAGGCACGAGAAAACTTTAGGGAGTTATTTGCATGCCCAGTAAGTTGAATTTGGTGATGGCTTTCTGGGTGTATACATATATCAAAACTTGTTCAATTGTATACTTTATGTATAAGCCAGCGTGGTGGCCCACACTTGTAATCCCAGCATTTTGGGAGGCTGAGACCGGAGGATCATGGTTCGCGGACAGCCTCAGCTACTTAGTGAGGCCCTTTGCAACTCAGTGAGACCCTGTTTCAAAATAAAGAATAAAAAATAGGGCTGGGGGTATAGCTTGGAGGTTAAATGTCCATGGGTTTCATCTCTAGACCCAACACACACACAAAAATGTACAATAAAGCTAATTAAAAGGAAAGAAAGAGCCTGTCTGTCGGGGTCTAGCCCTAGCAGAGTCGAGGTTTGTGTGTTGATGAGGCAAAGTCGAGGTCGAAAATGAAAGAAGAATGACCACACACATTGGATTTAACCTTCTTTAGGATAATAAGGAGAACATTCTTGTAGAAAGGAGAGAAAGCGCCTAAGTTGCTGAGTAAAAACTGAGATCTCTTTTCTTATGCTTAGCAATATCATATGCAATATCGATGAAGAAACCACTTTCTTTTGATTCAGTATGTCCCATCTTAATGGCACTTACAGCGGGGCAAGATTGGTGAGTAGTTCCCCCTCATTTTCAGGGAGCCAGGTAGATTGCTCAAGGGTGCTGCAGACCCCCTGTTTCGTAGAACAGGCAAAGAAGGGCAATAACGTTAAAGATGGGACATACTGAATAGCATACCCTTGGGTTCAATCCCCAGTACAGAGAAAGAAAGAAAGAAAGAAAGAAAGAAAGAAAGAAAGAAAGAAAGGAGGGAGGAAAGAAAGAAAGAAGGAAGGAAGGAAGGAAGGAAGGAAGGAAGGAAGGAAAGAGAAAAGAATGAGAGTTTTTTTGCTATGATATTTTGATTTCCAAGTGCAGAACTCATTTTATTCTATGAAGGTCACATTTTTGGACAATCAGTTGAGATACCTGGGGTATCTGTTTTACTTTGTTTCCTATGATTGTTTTGAAAATGTAGTGTTGACTCTGCCTTTTGGGGACATTGGAATGTAAGTTCTGTGAAAACAAAGACTTTCTTTTTGGTTCACTGTTGTATCCTCAAAACCTGGAGCAATACCTGGCATGAATAAGAACTCAATAAATATTTATGGAATGAATGAATGAATGTATTGCTTTTCAAAGATACCTTTTTATGGCTTTTTTTTTTTAAACCCCTGATGACTTCTCTGAAAAGCACATGATTTTTTTTTTATTAAGCTTTGGTAAGCTCTTGGGTGACTAAGACTATCAATACCATATTTTTCCTTTTTAAAAGCATTAAAATTTAACTTTCACTGAATAAAGTGAAAAGTGTATTACAAGTGATTACTTGTAATACATTTCTGATTTTCAGAGGGAAAATGTTTTCACATGCTTTTAAATGTTACAGCCATTCAACTGAGTACTCAAATCGAACCCTGAACATTTGAATTCTAATCATCCCTTTTCTCAGTGCCCTTTTTGAGAGGATAGGGAATTAATTTTTCTAATTTGGAAATAATTGGTTTTGGAAAAGCTTTTTATGATGGCAAAATGCTTATTATAAAAAGAGTTATTGTTTTTTAGTGGTGGAGGCGGCTTGCAGAATTGCTTGGGTTTTCCTAAACATGATTTTGAAAGCAATTAAATGATTATTAATAATGTTGCATCTCTATAGCCTGTTCCAACTATGTATTTATTATGATTTGTCATCTCTCCCCACACTTAGGTGATGCCAGTGGGGTATGGTTCTTTTTCAGAGTCAAGAACTTATATGCACACATGTTCCATGGCAGGCCCAGGACTTGGAAGGGACAACCTGCTCCTGGCAAGCTGAGAGGATAACACACAGCAGTGGCTGCTTCACCAGCCACTGCACAGCAGAGGGCTCTGCCGTGAGAGCAAAGAGGAGACAGGCTAGAACAAGTTCTTGCCTTTTTTTTTTTTTTTTTTTTGCTTGTGTGGTTGCTAGTATTGCAGAGTGATTCACAGTTCCCAATGGATGGACTCAATGTCAATAAAAATATAATATGTATTATAAAATAATATATGATATATTATAAAAATTATATATATATACATTCCAAGTTGTTTCCTATCGATTTAGGGACACATCACTAGCGTGGAGTTGGCCAATCCAGATAAGTCATGTGGCTTCCTGCCTGCCAAATATGGGGATTGTAGTATGAATGCAAGTTCTTTTTGTGTGTGTGTGTGTGTGTGTGTGTGTGTGTGTGTGTGTGTGTGTGTATAGTACTGGGGATTGAACTCTGAGCCATTCTACCTTTGAGCTATACCCCCAGCCTGATTTTATTTCTTATTTGGAAACAGGGTCTTGCTAGGTAGATGAGAGTCTCACTCCTTGCTTAGTCTGTCCTCGAACCTGCTATCCTCCTGTCTCATCCTCCTGCAAGTTCTCTTTAAGACCCTGTTTTTGTGAGTCCTAGTGAGTTGTTTTTCTTCCTACTTCCCCGAGCCTGTAGGATGGCTAGGAGGAGGAGGAGGGGGGAGGAGAAGGAGGAGGAGGAAAGGAGGAGGAGGAGAAGAAAGAGGAGGAAGAGGAGAAGGAGGAGGAGGAGTGAGAGGAAGAGGAGGGAGAGGAGGAGGAGGGAGAGGAGGAGGAGAACGAAGAGGAGGGATAGGAGGAAAAGGAGGAGGAGGAGGAGGAGGAGGAAGAGGAGGAGGAGGAGGAGGAATTAGAGGAATTAGTATCTGCCGCCATATGGAACTAACCCACTTCTGGACTGATCATTGTTCAGGATTATTTTGGGGAGTTCTTGGGGACACCATCTCTGTCCGCTTCCTCCCTAAGCTGTTCTGTTGGGCAGAAGTCACAGGCATCCATTTACTATATAGGAACGGACTGGACCAGAATGTGGTTTTTATCTCCCAGGATGGGAGCCTGGGGTAAAAGCCTGGTGATGTGGTTGTCAATTATAGAGCCCTGCTTTTGTGCCAAACTCTTTTTTTAAATATACTTTTATTGGTTCATTGTAATTATATATTATAGTAATTATATATTCAAAGTAATACAAGCATACATGCACACAGCACTTGGTATATCCCCCCGGATCTCACCCTGTTCCCCCTTCCTCCCTCCCCATCCATACACGTGAATGAGGTTGGTAGTGATATCTTCATACATGGACAAAGCCTTATGTGAATTGTTCCTGTCCTCAATCCTTATTTCCCAAGCTCTTTTAAAAAATATGTTTATCTTAGATACATGAACTATCATTTACTATATCCCTTACCATTTTATTTCATTATTTCTTTAAAAAATTTTTTTTTTACTGGTACATTATATTCATATATCAAATTGGGTTATTTCATTATTTCTAATATATTTCTTTGAAGACAACTTTGCAGGATATCATTTTTCTTTCTGAGATGAAGACATGAAAGCCCAGAGAAGTAAATGAGTATAGTTGGGTAAATTCACAGAGTGAACACGCCCATGTAACCACCACCCAGGTCAATAAGAGAACGTGCCCAGCCCTCCTGTCCCTAGTCTTCCGAGCCCATCTTTCCTAAATAGCCACTTTGCCCACATCTCACACCACAGATCACTTCTGCCAGAGCTAGGATTTGAACTCCTATTAGCCTGTCTCCAGAATACATATTTTCTTCTCTACCGCTCCTGGATTCCTTAGATTTTTTCAAGTCAGGCTGGGGCACGTATGCATCACCCTGTGGAATTAAGATTCAGCCCTCGGTGCTCTCCTGATTTACCCTGTGAGTGAAGGGCTGGCTCTAACTCTGGTTGAGGACAGAGGGGAGGTAGGAGCATTTGAATGGGTCTTGGAAGAGTATTTTATTTATTTATTTATTTATTTGTTTGTTTATTTATTTATTTTGCTGGTCTGGGGATGGAACTCAGGGAAATTCAACCTCCAAGTTACAACTCTCAGCCCTATTTTTAATTCTTTATTTGGAAACAGGGTCTCAATAAGTTGCGGAGGGCCTCACTAGGTAGCTGAGGCTGTCTGCAAACTGTGATCCTCTGGTCTCAGCCTCCCGAATGCTGGGATTACAAGTGTGCGCCACCACGCCCGGCTAAAGTCTGTCTTTCAAATCTGCTTTGAGCTTCTGCCTTGAGCTCATGAACTGGCTTCATAAAGGTATATGTGCCAGAGGCAGTGAGACCTGATCCCATTCGATTCTTTCTTTATCCATCTCTCTCTCTCTCTCTCTCTCTCTCTCTCTCTCTCTCTCTCTCTCTCTCTCTCTCTCTCTCATACAAGAGTATTCTACCTCAGAGCTACAATCCCAGCCATTTTTATTTTAAAACAGGATCTTTCTAAGTTTCTGGGCATTTTCCTAAAGTGCTGAGGCTGGACTTCAACCTGAGATCCTCCTGTCTCAGCCTCCTAGGTACTGGGATTACAGGCATGTGCCAACATGATGTTGACTCCCACTTGAACTCTTTTTATATAATTTTTTATTGTGCATGGTAATCATCCATCTTAATGAGGTCCAAGATCGTAGAGGCATACACGCATAAGTCACTCATTTAGCCCTTCACCAATTATTTTAACTCTTATGGGAGTTATTTCTTAGTCGTTTGCTGTGCTGACTGTTTTCCTAGTTTAGAAAGGGTTTAGGATGAATCCAAGGTACGGAAAAATCTTTTTGTATAGTATAGCGTGAGAATCCCTTATCCAAAATGCTTTGAATAAAAGTTTCATTGTAATCCCTGCGCTTGGGAGGCTGAGACAGGAGGATTGCCGAGGTTCAAAGCCAGCCTCAGCTGGCTTAAGAGACCCCGTTTCCAAATAAAATATAAAATAGGTCTGGACGCCGGGCGTGGTGGCGCACGCTTGTAATCCCCGCGCTTGGGAGGCGGAGACAGGAGGATCGCGCAGGTTCGAAGCCAGCCGCGCTGGCGTAAGAGACCCTGTTTCAAAAATATAAAATAGGTCTGGGAGTGTAGCCCGGAGGTAGAAGGGCTTCCAGGAACCCCAGTACCACCAAAAAAAAAAAAAAAAAAAAAATAGGTCTGGAAGTATAGCCCAGAGGTAGAGGGCCCCCACCCCCCCAAAAAAAAAAACTGCTTAGACTTTAGTTTGTGGTTTCCCCCCCCCCCCAGATTTTGGTACATTTGCATAGACTTTAATGTTTGAGCACTAGGAAGCCAAAAGTCTGGAATACTTTGAAATTTGAAGCTTTTTGAATGCTGATGTGAGACTTAAAAGCTTTGGGATTCAGGAGCGTCTCGGATTTCAGAATATTTCAGAGTTTGCATTTTCAGATTAGAAATGCTCAACCTGTAGCATCTTTGTAAATAAAAAAGAGAACTTGAGGTTATGTAGTGCTTCAGAATTTATAAAGCTCATTCACACCTGCTATCTAGCCATTTCTTGCTATTGAATAAAGTTTATTTTGGTTGTACTGGGGTTCTTGGAAGCCCTTCTACTTCCGGGTTACACTCCCAGACCTATTTTATATTTTTATTTGGAAACAGGGTCTCTTAAGCCAGCGCGGCTGGCTTCAAACCTGCGCGATCCTCCTGTTTCCGCCTCCCAAGCGTGGGGATTACAAGCGTGCGCCACCATGCCCGGCCTGAATAAAGTTTTATTACCCTTACTTTACTATTTCTTAGGTTGACCTAATCTTTATGAGTTACTTTAATGTGAATATGCAAATTCCAATATAACTTAATATCAGAATATTAATCTTCAGTGTTTTATGACATATGTTTTAAATTGTACCTTCTAATTATTATCTGATGGGCCCTTGAACTCCTCTGAAGTTTCAGACGGAGGTAGGAGCATTCAGAAGGAGACCTGGCCTGAAAATTTAAAGTGTTTAATGTGTTCATTTCAGTTCATTTCTTCCAGTAGTAACTGAATTCCTCCTATGGGTCAAGCCAAGGGTTGGACTGCCCAAGACCACAGAGAGGTGGGGAAACAGACATCTCCATCATTTCTAATACTATAATCATGCAAGTTAGCATGTAGTATTGGAAAAATGCGACAATGGAGCATTTAAATTGTGCTGGGGGTCGGGGAGCAGGAGGTGGGTTGGACGGATGGAGCCAAAACCAAGCCAGTGGCAGTGAAGAGGTGATATTGGAGCTGACCTCTTATCTGATAACTAGATAATTTGCAAATAGACTATAGGATGGAGAAGGGAGTTGCAGGCAGAGGAAGGAGTATTCAGAAAGAGACTTGGCCTGAAAATGCAGGGTGCAATTGAGGAACATGAGTAGTCCACAATTTGGAGATGAGTTCAGAAAGCTGTGGTAGAGTTTCCCATGTTAAGAACTTTGCATTCTGTGTTCAAGAGTTCTCGTCTAAGCCAGATGTGGTGGCGCACGCTTGTAATCCCAGCATTTAGGAGGTGGAGACAGGAGGATCATGGTTGGTGGCCAGCCTCAGCTACTTAGTGAGGCCCTTTGCAATTCATTGAGGCCCTGTTTCAAAAAATAAAAATAAAAGAATAGTCGGGCATGATGGTGCATACGTAATCCCCGCGCTTGAAACAGAGACAGGAGGATCACGCAGGTTCGAAGCCAGCCGTGCTGGCTTAAGAGACCCTGTTTCCAAAAATAAAAAAAATAGGTCTGGGAGTGTAGCCCGGAGGTAGAAGGGCTTCCAGGAACCCCAGTACCACCAAATAAATAAATAAATAAATAAATAAGAATAAAAAAAAAAACAGGGCTGGGGGTGTAGCTCGGAGATAGAATGCCCCTGGGTTCCATCCCTGGTACTGCAAAAAAAAAAAAAAAAAAAAAAAAAATTCATCTGCTTAGATGGAGGGATCCACTGGAGACTGAAGAAGAGCAGCATTCACATACTTGTTTATTCCCTTAAACAGTTGGATATGATTCACAAAACACACACTTGACATCTTATAGTCAAGTAAGGGGGACAGTGGTCAATTAGACTATCTTAGTCATCTCCAGCTGCTACAGCAAAGTACCATAGCCGGGTGACTTATAAACAGCAGAGATTTATTTTTCATATTTTTGGAGGCTAGAATTAGATTATCTGACATGGTCTGGTTTGGGTAAGGGCCCTCCTCTGGTTTGCCAGTAACTCAGTTCTCATTGTGCTCCTATCTGGTAGAAAGAGAGTGGGAGAACTCTCTGGGATCCCTTTTGCAAAGGCACTCATTTAATCCACTAGGACTCTACCCTTAATAATCTTCCAAAGGCCCCATGTCCTACTACGTCACATTGAATGTTAGGGTTTCTTTTTTTTTTTTTTTGGTGATACTGGGGTTCCTGGAAGCCCTTTTACCTCTGGGCTACACTCCCAGACCTATTTTATATTTTTGAAACAGGGTCTCTTACGCCAGCACGGCTGGCTTTGAACCTGTGCGATCCTCCTGTCTCTGCCTCCCAAGCGCGGGGATTACAAGTGTGCGCCACCACGCCCGGCTTAATGTTAGGGTTTCAACATAGAAAATTTGAAGGGACACGTACATGCAATCTATTGCAGACATTATTACATATATTTATGTTTACAAGTTGATAAGGATTATAATGACAAGAGTATGTACCTATGCACATGTGTGTCTATGTATGGGCTGTTTATGTGTATATTATTAATTTTTATTAAATAGAGGTTCATACCCTTTCCCTGAAGGAAGCCACGGAGTGTGTAATGCGTATAGATGTGTGTCTCTCTCTCTCAGTTCCTTCTTTAACTTGTTTTCTTCTTCATCTTGTTTTTCCTGGGCTGGAAATTTCCATCCTGTGTGTATCCAGTTTACTGTTTTGTTAATCTAATGCACTCACATTAAATATATTGATCATGAAATTATGCAGCATTAACTCAATAACAAGTTGTTTACTGACCTTTGTGAAACTAGAACATTGAGACATTGGCTCTGGTGGGAACTTTGGCTGGTGGCCCATGGCTAACCAATTGGAGCTTACACCAGTGGGTTAAGGCAGTCATGGCCTGCCTTGGCAACCATCTCCATAAAAGGGAGTGGTATGGTTAGATAGAGAATGTCCCTTGAAGAGCCCATGTGTTAATGTTCAGAGTTGATGTAATCAAGTCACAAAGACTGTAATCTCATCAGTAGACAAATCCATTGTAACGGATTAACACGGTGGTACCCTAGACAGGTGGGATGTGGCTGGGGGAGGTGGTCCCTATGGGGTATGATCTTGGGGACTGTGTTTGTGTCTTTGAAACCCCCTGCTTGCTCTCTTGCTTCAGAGCCATGCTCTCTCTCTCTCTCTCTCTCTTTCTCTCTTTCTCTCTCTCTTTCTCTCTTTCTCACCCACCACCATCCCTTGAGCTCTGCAGACCCAGCCTGATATGGATTGAAGCTCTGAAATTTCCACACCTTGAGCAAATAAGTCTTCCTTCCTCTAATTGTTTGTGATCAGGCTTATTAGATCATAGCAAGCAGTGAGAATCCTGACCAGGACAGAGAATAAGATGGAAGCATCTGTGAGTTCTTACCCAGGTCATTCTGACTGGGACTCCAGACACAGTCATCAGGACCTCCTAACTTGACCTGGTGTTGCGGTTCTCTCTGATCTGGTGCTGTATATACTTTTTTTTTCCTTTCTCATATTGAATGTTCTTATGCTTTTGATTGCGTGAGAGTGGTTTCAGTTTTGCTCATGGACCCAACCTCCTGGACAAAACAGAGTGTTAAGGAGTAAATCGTAACTGATGCCTGAGATGTGGAGAGGGAGGGTCCTGAGCAGAGTATCTAGCGCTGAGGGAGTGGGTAAGTGGAGGAAGGTAAACTCAACAACAAACTTTGAAAGAACTAACCCAAGGGTGGCAAGAAAGCAGGGTGTGTGAGCCAAGAGAACAGAGTCCTTAAGGAAGGGAGTGAGCAGCAGTACGGTGGTGACTGGAATTTGTCATCGTGAGGGTTTGTGATGAGGAGAACCCACGTACAACACCTCGCATGCCAGCGGTTCCCAGGTCCAGCTGCACAGGGAAATATATCTGCCCCATGCATCTGGCACCAACTAACCAGCTATATCTGCCCCATGCATCTGGCACCAACTAACCAGCTTAGCTGGGGCTAGTTCCCAGGCATCTTCAGTTGGCAAAGCTCCCTAGTTGATTCCATTATGCTGTCCAGGCTGAAAGTGACCACTGTGGTCCAGGTGAGAAGAGATACAGGGCTCAGAGCGGTGTGTGGGAAGATGAGGGGGGACTGAGATGTAGCTGTATGATTTTGTGACCATTTATACATAGAGAACAAGGGAGGGGTAGAAGAGAAATTTTACTGGCTATATTATTGTTACACATTCTAATCAGGTCATGTGTGTTTTTGGTTTTAGATACACCTTTTTTGTGGCAATGGGATACCTTACAATATGCCACATCAGCCGAATATACATCTTTCACTATGGAATTCTCACTACGGATTTTTCTGGGTGAGTATCTTAATTTGTTGGGGGAATTGACTGCTGGCTTGGACGCCGTCTGTTGGGGCCGGTAAACGTCAAACGAGTAAATGAGAAGCATCGTCATGGTAGGTTCAATCATTTGGTAAGACACTGAGCTAATGAAGTTGAGGTTGAAGAGCTGACTGTTCTGCAGGACTGTTAGCTCTGCTCTGTGGTAAGGAAGGGGTCACCAGCTACAGCGTGTGGACTCTGTTCTTGCTGCCGCTTTTTTTTTGTTTTTTTGTTAGTTTTATAGTTTTAGTGGAACCCAGCCAGACACTTGTCTGCGGCTTCTTTTGTACTACAATGGCGGAGTTGAGTAGTTGCAATGGAAACTGCTGCAGATTGCGAGGCCATAAATATTTACCACTTGACTCCTGACAGAAGTTGGCCAATTCCTATTCCAAGGCCTGAAATACAGGGTTGGTGTTCTTCTCTTACTGGTTAATAATACGAAAATTTTTCATACTAGTTGATAAATAACTGCTACTCTGACTCCTTTGAGTATCTCCTGGCTGCCCCAACTCCTTCTCTGGGGCCTCTTAGATCTCCAGCAACTAAAAGGATAATGCCTGGTACAGTGTATTAAAAATAAAGGTGTGAGCCGGGCATGGTGGCGCACGCTTGTAATCCCCATGCTTGGGAGGCTGAGACAGGAGGATTGCGCAGGTTTGATGCCAGCCTTAGCTGGCTTAAGAGACCTTGTTCCAAATAAAATATAAAATATGTCTGGGAGTGTAGCCCAGAGGTAGAAGGCCCCTTGGTTCCATCCCCAGTACCACACACACACACACACACACACACAAAGTTATTTTCTATCACCATGACCTTCACCTGGTAGACCAGATCTCTTCTGATTGGTCACCTGATGAAGGCTATGGATGCTTGGTCTCAGACACTGATTGAAAACTCTGTATATACCAGGCATGGCTACAAGAGACAAAAATTAGCAAAGACTGCAGGATGAATATGCACTTATCTATTTCAGGGTCATGCAAAAAAGTTAAACTGTGGCCTGATCATTATGTCCTGGGTTAAATAGTATCCTCTCAAAATTCATGTCGACCCAGAACCTCAAACTATGTCCTTATTTTCTTTTTTGAAATTGGATCTTTGCAGGTGTAATTAGTTAAGATGAAGTCATACTAGATTAGAATATATTTTAGGTCCAATATGTCTGGTGTCCTTGCATGAAGGCCAGGAGAGACAGGCACATAGACACACATAGAGGAGAGATACACAGACGCACTTAGAAGAAAGATGGCCATGTGAAGATGGAGGCAGAAATTGGGGTGGTGTGGCTCAGCTGTGAGAAGGTCACAGAAGGTCAAGGACTGCTGTCAACCAGCAGACGCAAGGAAAAAGTATGGAACAGAGTGTCTCTCAGAGCTTCCAAAAGGACCCAACCCCACAGATAACTTAGTTTTGGACTTCTAGTCTCCAGAAGAGTGAGAAAATTTTTCTGTTGTAAGCCACCCAGCTTGTGGCAATTTGTTACAGTAGCTTCAGGAAACTATTCTGTGTCTTGGATATTTGGACAGCTGTCTTCTGCTTCTGACTGTGGGATAACTACCTCTACTGTCCATGTCTCTGTCTGCTTCTGTTATACTTCCTCTTCTATTCACTTGGCTAAAGCCATGGATGCTTAAATAATTTTTATGTCACTGTTTAGTGTAATCAAAATTTGGTAACTTTCCACAAAAAAATAAATCAAGGATGTTTGGGGAAAACAGTCACGTGCTTGTGAAATGTGGATCTGGGCTTTGACGGCAGGGGAGGATGGAAATCAGTGTCTGTCACCTTCACTTGGAGCAGCGAAGTCTTGACAGATTTCTTCAAGTCATGTTTATCCTATGGCATTTTTGGGATCTTCTCAATGTTACACACAGAACTGCAGATTGTTTGAATTAGAAAGGACACTGTTGTTAAGGGGAAAAAAACACAAAGAAAATATGTCTGCTATTTGAAAATTTCACATAATTCAGTTCCCGGCGTGGCTGTACTACACAGTGCCTGGAGAGTATGCTACTGTCGTTTTGTTTAATGGATCAATGCTCAGCAACTTTATTTTTTCCTTGTACCATAAATGCACAGAGCCTTACTGATATAGACCCATCTTCTTGGATAATGTCAGTCAACATAAATAAGGAGCTATGTGCCATGCTGAAATGGACAAAATGGCTTAAATATTAAAAAAATGGTCAGTTACAGAGGTTCTTTACCACTGTCTATTTTCATTACAAGTATGTAAGCAAAGGCAAGTTCTCTCTTAGTATGGGATTATTTTTTCCCTACTGTTTATTTCAGTTGAAATAGCAGGTGTAGGATTTTGTCAAGAGGTCAAGGAGTGTTTTGAAGTTGAACCCAGTACTGCACAGCAGCCTGATGTGGTAGCGATTTGTTTTTGAGTGTGCGTGTGTGCAAATGTAAGTGCTTTATTACCCCTTTAGAATAAGAACACAGACAACATTCTTTTGAATGGGATTGGGCGAGATTAGTGTTTGTGTCAAACAACGCACATACATATGTCTATCTGTTTTTAATTGTCAAGAACATATCAACTTTTACTTCAGGCTATTCTAAGACTTGAACTTATATTTGTTGCTGTAAAGGTCATCAAGCTTCCATGGACTGGACTGGCATTAATGGTAACGGTAACACACAAGACACACTTTTATTAGTACTGCTAATACAATTTCTGTCGATGCATGTGGCAGTCAATGTCCTTTATGTTCCCCAGGAATGTGGGCTGTGAAAGGTGCCAGAACATTTGCTGTTCTCCTGGGGGAAGCTCAGCAGTTGTAGGAAAGCTGACACTTGATTCCATTTAGGTTTTCGAGAGTGAACACATTCTTCTGTTTTGTTCCCGGAAGAATGCAAATCGTGTTTTCTTCCAGGGGCAGCAGCAAGAACTCTTACTTCCTTTTTCCCTGGCCAGATTCAGGCAGATAATTGCTCCTCCTGTCATGTAGATAATTCAGGTTGCCTCTGTGTTTTTGAAAACAGTTTGAAATGAAAACCCTTATATACTACTAGTGGGAGTATAAATTGGTATAACCTTCTGGAAGGCGATTTTGCTATAAATTTCAAGCAAGAGTTTTGTTTTTAAGTTTCTTATCTCATAATAGGCTAAATTTGTGGAAGTTGAATTACCCTAAGGAATTAAAATTTGTTGATAAGGATATTCAACTGTTGTCAATAATAGTGGAAAAGTAGAAGCATCTTAAATGATCAAAAAGAAGGGAATGATTGAGGTGCTAACCTGCCTCCATTGAAAATAATGTTTTCAAAGACTATAAAAACCAAAAGAAAAACACATGTATCAAGATT